>NC_077228.1:518767955-518775455 GCF_027887165.1 Monodelphis domestica | reverse complement strand
ATCTGGCACACAAAGGAGCTTAATAAGTGCTTGTTGATTGATTGAGAGAACATAAGCTTTTCCCTATCAATATTGATGCAAACATTTTAAATAAATTACTAGCAAGGAGATGACAGCAATGTATCTCAAAGATCATACACTATGACCAGGTGGGATCCATACTAGGAATGTAGGGCTGGTTCAGTATTGGGGAAACAATAAGCATAAGTAATTATATCAGTAACAAAAACAATAAAATTCATATGACTATCTCAATAGATGTAGAAAAACCTTTTAATGAAATGCAAAATTCATTCTATTTAAATCAGAAAGCATGGGGGGGCGGAGGGGAGGGAAACACTTGGAAAACTTGGGAACTATCCTTAAAATGATACATAGTGTGTAATTAGAATTTTGACCCTTGAGCTACATTTCCCAGCATTCCTCTTTCATACCCAGGATCCATCCTTATGTTTTGTAGATAAAGTTTCGGAAATTCTGCCTCTCTCACTTTCTTCTCCCACTTTTGTGGTCCAGGAACCTGCTCTTTACCCAGGTTATTACTTTCCTCTACTTCAAGTGATTTTTAATAAATCTTATTGTATATTAATTTTAATATTACACTAGTAACTATTTAAACCATAAGTAGGCATTATCTGACATGGGAATAAGCTAGATGTCTGCCCAATAAGATCAGGGATGAAGCCAAGATGCCCATTATCACCACTATTATTCAATATTCTAGAATGCTAGGATAACAATAAGAGAAGACAAAGAAATGGAAGGAATTAGGATAGATGGTGAGGAAACAAAAAACAAAACTAGGCTCTTTGCAGGTGACGTGAGAGTATACCTAGAGAATCCTAGAGAATCAACTAAAAAACTAGTTGAAATCATTAACATCTTCGGCAAAGTTGCAGGATACAAAGTAAACCAAGATAAATCATCAGTATTTCTATATATTATCAACAAAGCCCAGCAGGAAGAGAAAGAAAGAGAAATTCCATTTAAAATAACTTCAAATAGTATAAAACTCTTGGGAGTCTACCCGCCAAGACAAATCCGGGAACTACATAAGCATAATTACAAAATAACTTTTACACAAGTGAAATCAGATCTAAACAAATGGAGAGATATTAATTGGTCACGGGTAGGTGGAACCAATATAAAAAATAATAATTCTACTTAAATTAGTTTATTTATTCAGTGTCACATTCCCAAAAAAAATTATAGAGATAGAAAAAAGAATTATACAATCCACCTGGAAGAACAAAAGGTCAAGGATATCAAGGAAACCAATGGGAAAAAAATGTGAAGGAAAATCATAGGTAGCAAAATAGGTAGAATGACAGTCCTGGTGTAGGGAGGACCTGGATTCAAATATAGCCTGACACTTCTTTCCTCTTTAACCTTGGGCAAGTCACTTAACCTCAACCGCCTCACCTTTACCATTCTTCTGTCTTAAAACTGATACTAAGACAAAAGGTAAGGATTTTTTTAAGTCATAATCTCCAAAACAAAATAGCACCTGTTAAGAAATAGAGTGGTGGATCAGTGGAATAAATTAAGTACACAATTCACAGTAGTAAATGACCATAGTATCTAGTGTTTGATAAATGCAAAGATTCAAGACTTTGGGACAAGAACTCACTATTTGACAAAAATAGCCAGGAAAACTGGAAAACTGGGGTGGAAGAGTGGTTGGAGGGAAAACAGTTTGTCAGAAACTAGACATAGACCAACATCTTACAACATACACTGAAATTAGGTCAAAATAGGTATATGCTTTAAACATAAAGGGTAATATCATAAGCAAATTAGGGGAGTGTGAATATTTTACCATCTAAAGATTGGGGAAGACTTTATAACCAAATAAGAAAAAGAGAGCATCATAAGACAAAAAATTGATTGATTATATTACATTCAAATGTTTACACAAAGAAAACGGATGCAGCCAATATTAGAAGGGAAACAGGAAACTTTGAGGGGGAATTTTACAGCAAGTTTATCTGATAAAGTTCTCATTTCTCAAATATATAGAGAACTGAGTCAAATTTATAAAAATACAAGCCACTCCCCAGTTGATAAGTGGTCAAAGGATGTGAGCAGGAAGTTTTCAGAAGTAGAAATGAAAGCTACTTATACTCATCTGAAAAAAAAATGTTCTACTACGCACTACTGATTTCTTAAAATATACATTAGATGAATTCTAAGGTAATTGTCAGATAAGCAGATAAGATAGAAAAGGAAAATTACGTGTTGGAGGAGATATGGAAAAATAGGGACACGGAATGGTAGAATTGTGAACTGATCCAGCTATTCTGAAGAGCAGTTTGGAATTATACCCAAAGGGTTATAAAGCTGCATACCCTTTGATACAACAATACCACTACTGAGTCTATTTCCCAAAAATATCAAAAGAAAAGGACTCACCTGTACAAAAATATGCAGCTCATTTGTAGTAGTAAAGAATTGGAAAATGAGGGGATGCCTAACAACTGGTTGAACATGTGCTATAAAACTGTCATGGAATACTATTGTGCTATAAGAAATAAGAGCAGGATCAGAAAAATCTAAGACGATTTATATTAACTGATGCCAAGTGAAGTGAGCAGAATCAGGAGAACATTCTAAAAAATAATAGCATATACTCTGTAGAACATTTCACTACTTATTACCTTCACTCCTTGGCTATACTCAGGAGAAACTGGTAACCACAATGAGATGGGGTGAGGAATTTCAGAAGAGGAGTGAGAGCCTTTGAATGAGGAATATGCAGCCATCCAAAATAGAGAAGATTGTTTTATGTACTGGCCATCATTGATCACAAACTATAATTGTGAAGAGAGTATAAATATAACCAAATCCAGAATCCTGATATAAGAAAGCTAAGCCTCAGAGCAATACACAGACTTGCCTAAGGTAGGTAGTAAAAAGAGCAGAACTGGTATTCAAACCCAGGTATTCAAACCCAGAACTGGTATTCAAACCCAGGTTCAAATCTTTGCACAATCCATGTGTAATTGCAATGAACAAGAAACTTGTCTCTGGAGAACTAAGAAAGTACACCCCCATGTTTTTTGCAAAGGTGGGGAACTAAGGGTATGGAATATTACATACTTTCAGATTCAGAGACTACCATGGAAAGTATACAGGATTTGAAGTCAGAGGATCCGGGTTTATACCCCAATTCAACATCTATGTGGCTTTTACTAAGTTATCCAAACTTTCCAGATCTCAGTTTCTCCATCTGTCAAATGTAGATACTGGAGAAGATGACGTCTAAGCTCCCTTCCAACTCTAATGATTTAGTTGATAAGGGAGGGCCAAGGGATACATAAAGAAATAAAGGTGATATAAAGACAAAAGATGTCAATAAAAAAAAGTTTTAAATCAAATAAAATTCACCTTACTCATTTTAGGTCTCTTTTGACTTAAAGAGGTGGTCATAAAATCTCACTAACATTCAATTAAAGGTCTAAGGCAGCATTGGCAAACCTTTTAGAGATCATGTGCCCAAACTGCACCTTCAAGCAGCCTGTGAGCCCCCCACATTACCCCAGACAGAGGAAGGAGGAAGTGCTTGCCTTCGGTTGTAGGGCAGAGGAGCAAGGCATGTGAACACTATCCTCAGGAGCGGCTATTTTTATTTAATCTAATTATTTAATAGATTACTGTTTATTCTTATTTAATATAATTATTGTTTTTTATTTATGTATATGTATTATTAACTTTTTGGTAAAATAGGGGAAAGGAGAAGGGGCACGTGTGCCATATCTTCGCCAACACAGGTCTAGGGAGTCACAGACATAGTTCTAATGTTGAACTTTATCTACAAAAGAAAAACCCCTCTTTATAGTATCATAATTATACTAACCATGGGCTTAAATTTGATGACCCATACAACTTTCAATCAGTCAATGGGTATATCACTAGACTCTTACTGTGTATGCCTGTTATAATCCTTTTCAGCTCTGATGTTCTACATTCAATCAACAATCATAAATTAAGTACCTACTGTGTTCTAAGCACTGGAGATATACAGAAAAGGCAAAGACAGTTTATGCCCTCCAGAAGTTTACATTCTAGTTGGGGAGAAAGTACATCCATAAATGGGTAAATACAAGGTCCATACACAGTACTTGGAAGGTGGTCCACAAGGAGACGGCACCAGCAGCTAGGAACACTGGGAAAGGCTTCCTGAAGGAGGCATCATGCATTTCTTTTTGGCTGCTCTCCCTCTTCACCTCTACCTAGTAGCTTCCTTGGCTTCTTCCTTCAAGACTCAGGAAACCTTCCCCAACTGCAACCAACTGCTAGTGTCTTTGCCTTTCAGGTTACCTTCCAGCTACTCTGTTTAGATTTCGTGTGTTATTTGCATGTGGTTCCCCCTTTGGAATTCGAACTTCCTGTGGTCAGAAACTGAGTTTTGTAGGTTTCTTTGTACTCCCATTGTGTCCCACAGTGCCTGGCACCTATGAAGTACTTAATAAATGTTCATTAACTCGGTCTGCAAGGAGACCCGTGATTTGGACAAGGAGACACAAAGAAGAGGATTCCAGGCATGGGCAAGAGCCTCCAGTGTGACACCCTGCCTCCTCCCACTGGGTCAGGATTGCTTCATCCGGGGACCCAAATTCTCTCTCCCTCCCCCTACTTATCATGAATACAAAAGCTGGAGGCAGCCTTAGGACCCCACAGCCATTCTCCCCAGCCAGTGTAATGAAAAACTTAATTGAATAATCATTCCATATAAATAGATTTTATATGAGCTCTCCTTCGGTAGGAAGGAGGTGGGGCCAGGAAGGGGGAAATCTCCATGATTTATCACTTTGAATGTATTAATGACTTTGCCAAAGCACCCAGCAGGTGCGTCTGAGCAGGCCAGAGCCTGCTATAGGAAGCTGTAGACTCACTGAAATGAGTGCTGTAGTGTAGAATTGCCCAGGTGACCCAGAATATCCTGGAAGACAAGAATCATAAGATGGTACCAAAAATATTGGAAGCTTTTGTTTAAGAAGGGATTCTGTGACTCAGTGGGTGGAAAGGCATGAAGCAGGACTTGTCTGAATGAAAGATGTTCAATGGTAAGGGAGAATTGAGAGGTGGCCTAATGTCATGAAATTAATTATGCTAAACCTGAAGTCAAAAGACTTGGATTCAAATCCTGTATCTGCTGCTTACTACCTGAGTGACCGTAGACAGGTTACTGCAACTCTCTAACCCTAATCTCAAGAAAAAGAAAAAAGATTAATTTACATTTTAAAAATAAATAGTGGGGGGCAGCTGGGTAGCTCAGTGTGTTGAGAGCTAGGCCTAGAGACGGGAGGTCCTAGGTTCAAATCTGACCTCAGACACTTCCCAGCTGTGTGACCCTGGGCAAGTCACTTGACCCCCATTGCCTAGCCCTTACCACTCTTCTGCCTTGGAGCCAATACACAGTATTGACTCCAAGACGGAAGGTAAGGGTTTTAATAAAAAATAAAAATAAAAATAAAAATAAATAGTGCTAGAATTCACAGCCCCTGAGTGACTCAGTTTCCTTCTCTGTAAAATGAGGAGATAAACTTGAGAACTTCTACATTCACTTTTCAAGTCAGTGATCCAAAGCAGGGCCATAATGCTGAAAGATAATCTTATGACTTTTAATAGCTAGAATATATATATATATGTAAACATAAATATATATGTATATATATATATATAACATTAAATTCTTTACAAACATTATTTCATTCAATCCTCACAATAGCCCTAGGAGGTAAATGCTATTGTAATCCCCATTTTGTAAATGAGGAAACTGAAGCACAAAGAGGTTAAGTGATTTTTCAAAAGCCATAGAGGGGGCTCAGTGAATTGAGAGCCAGGCCTAGAGACGGGAGGTCCTGGGTTCAAATCTGGCCTCAGATACTTCCCAGCTGTGTGACCCTGGGCAAGTCACTTGACCCCCCCCCCCCCTTGTGAAGGCCTTACCATTCTTCTGCCTTGGAATCAATATTGATTCCAAGACAGAAGGGAAAGGTTAAAAAAAAAAAAGCCATATAGCTAATCTAGAAAGTGATTGAGGTAAGATTTGAACTCAGGTCTTCCCGACTCCATGTCCAGCTCTCAATCCACTAGCTGCCTTTTGGTAGAGTGCACAGAGTCATGAAATTGCCTGAAATCAGGATAATGCAGGAGGCCTTTTCAAGGGGGCATTGAGGAAGCCTAGGCACAGAACTCTGGTTACGCTTGGGATAGTGGTACATTGGGAAGGACTTGTCCATCTCCGAGTATTTCTAGGACAGACAGTTGGATCCTGGGTCGAACAGGTGGAGGCGAGCAAAGTGGATTACCATTGAGAAACTGGGAATTCTCTTATCACTCACAAATGGGGGTCATCCTTGACTGTTCTCCCTCATTCCTCTTATCTAATCTACCCGCCATGTCAGCCTCCACAGCATCACGAGCTTGTGCCCCCTTGTCTCTGCTCACACAACTACCACCTTCACTCTAGCCATCATCCCTGCTCAGGCGGACCGTTCTAGTAGCCTCCCAATGGCCCCCCTTGGTTCTGCCTCTTGCCTCTCCAATTGACCCTCCACACAAACTGGTATCCTAAACTGTCGTTCTGACCCCTGTGCCAGACATCGCTCCGCTTCTCGAGAAATCCTAGGAGCGTCCTAGTGCCTGTAGAATCCAACCCAGACTCCTCTGTTCTATGCAAACTTGTCACCTTCTAACTCCAGTCTATCTTTCCAGTCTGTTGAATTGTTCCTCCGACTTACACTTTCCACATTCTAGGCAAACTGACCCATTTCTTCCATGTTTGATCCCCATTTCGCCAAGGCTTCAAAGATTCATCCTTAGCTCCATCTCTTGGAACCAACCTTTTGGTGGGTTCAAGGATCACCCTGAGTGTCAGCTCCTACAAGAAACCTTTTCTGATTCCCCCATTAGTGCCCCTCGACTGTCCCCCCCCACACACACACACATATACACACAACATCTTGTATTAATTTATCTGTGTATGTGTTGTTACCCATCTAAAATAGAATGCAAACTTCTTGAAGGAAGGGAATATTTCGTTTTTGTGTTCATGTCCCCAGTGCCTAGGACAGAGCCTCGCACATAGCAGGAGCCAAACACAGGTTCATTGAATTGAATTATCATGGTGCATCAGTCAGGTAGCACTATTCAATATAGGTACTCAGGTTAAGGTGAAACCACAGTAAGGTACTAACTAGGGGGAGATCCTGGCTAGGTCAGCCAAAGGCACTGAGCTCTGGGGACCAGGATCTGGCCAAAAATACAGAAAGGGGAAAAGACAGCAAAGGTAAACTCTCCCATTTTGTCACAAGATAGTCCTACTATTATGGACCCTGTGGCAATCCACTAAAAATTATTAATGAAATTATTAAATAATAATTAATATTATTATTATTAACAGGAACATTTTGAGGAGACACAGTGGCTAGAGCACCACACTCTGGGATGATGTAACAACAAAGAACAGCAGCACCAAAAAGAATCCTATACTCT
>NC_077228.1:518717955-518765455 GCF_027887165.1 Monodelphis domestica | reverse complement strand
TCCACTTCTCAGTGATATTGTAGATAGGACTCCTCTTCACAGATAGTATTGGGCTAGAAGGCTTCTGAGGTCCCTTCTAACTGAGATTTGATAGTAAAATGAGAGCTTTAGTTAAGATAGTTTCTTTGGGAATTTATTCACGATAGTGCATATGTTCTTTTCTTTTTTAACTCATTTTCTATCTTATTATTGATTCTAAGACAAAAGAGCAGCAAGGGCAATTGCATTAAGTGACTTGCTCAGAATCACACAGCTAATAAATGTCTGAGGACAGACTTGAACCCTAGTCTACCCTACCCCAACTCCTACTACCCTACTACCTCTATTCACTGTGCTACTTTCTGCCTAGATGGTGTATGTAGTTTGTTTGTTTTTTTTACTCTTACTTTCTGTCTTAGAATAAATAATATGTATCAGTTCCAAGACAGAAGAATAGTAAGGGTCTAGGGGTTAAGTGACTTGCCCAGGACCACACAGCTAGGCACCATCTGAGGTCACATTTGAACCCAGGACCTCCCATCTCTAAGTCTGACTCTCATTCCAGTAAGCCACCTCCCTGCTCCCAGTACATAGAGTTCTAGTGATATTTATCAGCAGAACTATAATTGAATTTAATCCCATAACAGAAAGCAACATTCTTTCAGTTGTTGGGTTTTTTCAGTCTCTCCCTGTCTATTTTGTAAGACTCATTAGATCCACACACACCTACCAGAGCCTATTTTAAAAGCCTTGTCCAATTCCTGAGACGGATGTTTAGAGGAAGAATAAATTGTGACCTATTAAACATCTGTAGCCAGGATGTTTCCCCAAACATTCTGGGGAAATCAATCAAATTTTAGAGATTTGAAATCATCAGCGTCCAAGGGGTCTTAACCTTTTTTGGTGGAGTGAATCCTATAGACCAGTGTTGGTGAAGTATTAGCACGCATGCCCAGCTGGCACAGACAAGCTACTCCATTCCCCTTCTTCCCAGCACCAGAGGACATTTTTTGCATGCCCTGTTCCTCTGTCCAGCCTTCCAAAGTGAGCACTTCCTCCCTCTCCTCTCAGGGGGCTCACAGGCAGCTTAAAGTTGCAGTTTGGGCACACGAACTTGAAAACCTTCACCAATGCTGTTATAGATCCTGCCTCACACTGGGGGTTGACCTAGCAATAACTCTCTTTAGCTTTTCAGCTTAGTGCTTTGAAGATGCCCTCCTCTGTTGGGTGTTTCCACTCAGGGCTTGTTAATTGTACCCATTCGTGGTCCACTGGCCCCTATGCTATATAGGGCAATGTTCTGACAGATTGCATAAAGAAGGTGATAAGTGAGATACAATTCTTCCCAGGAACTTGGGGACTCACAGGTGATGCTGTGTAGGAACTCCTGGTATCCTTAACTTGTGCAAAGCAGCTGGGATTTCAAGACTTGTTTTTATTATGACTTTTGTTATGTTAATAGGAAAAGTCCTCAAACAAATAAAGGTTATTAAAAAGAATAGGTGGGATGTGGATGAATGGAGAGAAAGGGACGGGGGTGGATAGGGCTAACAATTCCTCTTCAGATTTATCTCCTTGAATTTAAAGGGGGAGAGATAATGGATGGAGGAGGAGGGGGGAGTCTTCAATAATCTACCTCTTGCAAAATCAGCTCTCTAAGCCAAGCGATGTGTTTTCTTACCAAAGCTGTGTTGTCTTTGTATAAACCCTCACCAAACAAGCCCTGAGATAGAACCACTGAATCATCAAATGTGAGAGCTAGATGGGATCTTGGAGATAATTTAGCCCAAGTCCCTCATTTTGCAGTCTGGAGGAAGCATGGTTCAGCCACAGGCTTGGAGATGGGCACAGAGGACGAGAGTCAGCGACGCCATCCAGAGCAGGTATTTAAGTCTATCTCGCCCTGCTTTTTTGCCCCTGGACACTGAACAGATTCACCAATCAAAAGGATCACATTAGGAGGAGAGACAGAGAAGTGAACCATGGGGGAAGCTTTGGGAAGACTGATGTTTCTGGGCTCTGGTGGTCCATGGTTGGTGATTATTACCTCCCTCTGCCTTCCTCATATTCCTGGTGGATAAGAACTTCCTGAGGAGGGAACTAGATCAAGAAAGTTCAGAACCTGGTTAGTCCAGATGTCATTTCGGCTCCAGCACAGAGTGGCTAAAGAGGACCAGAAAGGCATTTGAAATTGGATAATAGAAGCCTTCAATGACCTGCTGAGGAATTTGTATTTAATCCTAGAGACAACAAGGAGCTACAGAAAATGTTTGATCAGGTTCTACCTATGCCTTAGGAAGAGTAGTTTGACTATTGTTTGGAGAATTGCCTGAAGAGGGAAGGGAAGAGAAACAGAGACTTTTGTAATAAACTAGGCCAAAATAGCAACTAGGTGGGACAGTTGTATAGAACTCCAAGCCTGGAGGCAAGAAGATCCATCTTCTTGAATTCAATTCTAGCCTCAGACACTTGCTAGCTATGTGACCCTAGATAAGTCACTTCACCCTGTTTGCCTCCCTCAGTTTCCTCACCTATAAAATGAGCTGGAGAAGGAAATAGCAAGCCACTCCAGTATCTCTGCCAAGAGAACCCACAAAAAATCAGGTGTGACTAAACAACAATAGGCAAAAGAGACATAGGCTTAGAGCTAGAAGATAACCTTAATGGCTGTCAATTCCAACCCCATTATTTTACAGATAAGGAAATGGATGTAAAGAGAAGTTAAGTGACTTGTCCAGGGACACACAGAAAGTAAGAGTCTGGGGAAGGATTTGAACTCAGATCTTCCCAACTCTGTGTCTAATACCCTATGAACTGTATTGTGCGGCTTCGTATCTAATGAAGGGTTTCTCTAAGGTGGTAGCCATGTGAGTGGAGAGAAAAGTTTTGAGAAAAATTGTAGAGATAAAATTGAAAGGATTTAGCCATTGGGATATGGGGTGAAGAGGGAGAAGAAAGAATCAAAGATGACTCCAAGTTGGCAAAGCTTGGCTCTGAAGTCAATATAAATGGGGAAGGTTGGAAGAAGGATGGATTCAGGGAAGATGGAGTACCATTTTGGACGTGTTGAGTCTGAGATGTCAACTTGTCATATACGACTTGTCCATTATGCAATCAGTGATGTCAGTTTAGAATTTTTTAAAAAGAGACTGAGGCTGGACACGAAGATTTGGTAGTAGAACTTATCCTTGAATGCAGGGGAATAAATGAGATCATCCGTGGGAAAAGTGTAGGCAAAAAGGGAAATGAGTCGAGAATAAAACCCTTGAGAGAATTTCAAGCTAAGGAAGTGAGAGATGAATGATGTTATATGTAGCCCATCCCACAGAGTGGCTGAGCACTTGGGATACTGTGTATGTGTAGAGAGACCTGAATATTGATTGAATGAGAGACTTGGAGGGGGAGAGAGAAATAGAGAAGGAGGGAGAGGTGGGGAAAAGAGAGGAAAAGATGATGATTCTGAATAAGTGCATGATGGGGAGGAGAAGTTAAACTGAGATTAAATAAACTGTTACTGAGGCAGAACTACTTCCTCCCTAGTCAGACAAAGTGACTTTTATGTCAAACTATAATAAAGAATTGATGTTGTTCACTCTTTGTTTTCTTTCTTTCTCTCTCTCTCTCTCTCTTTCTTCCTTCCTTCCTTCCTTCCTTTCTTTCTTTCTTTCTTTCTTTCTTTCTTTCTTTCTTTCTTTCTTTCTTTCTTTCTTTCTTTCTTTCTTTCTTTCTTTTTGAACTTTTACTTTCTGTCTTAGAGCCGAAACTAAGTATCAGTTCCAAGACATAAGAGAGGTATGGACTAGGCAATGGGGGTTAAATGACTTTCCCAGGGTCACACAGCTAGGATGTATTTGAGGCCATATTTGAACCGAGGATCCCCATCTCCAGGACTGATTTTCTCTCCACTAAATCCCCTACTTACCCATTTGTTCTTTGTTTTCAAAGAGAACATGTCTTGACCTGCCCATGAATTGGATTTAAGGGAGACAGAGTCATCTTAAGTCATCAGTCTCGCTCTCTCTTCCAGTCATCAGGTTGAAATCTAGTGGCAACAGTCAGGACGGTTGGTGTTGCCATGGGATGCGGGAGCATCTTCAGTATCGAAACAAGCTCTAAACACTCCCCCACAATACCTGCTTCACCCACCTTCCTGGTCACTGGAATGAATTGTTCTCAAGTACCCATTGCACTTGGAAGTCTCTGCATGCTTAGGCTAGACACCCCCAAGCCTGACTCACCAATGGGTTTTTCCGGAGGAGTGCGCTCCATCTCCTTGGAGCCACAGGTGAGGGTTGGACAACAAGTGGACACCAGAAGAGGAAGACATTCCTGAAGTGGGCTCAGCAAGCCCTCTCACCACAGTAGCTAATCCTCCCTGAACACCCCATAGCTTAGATGAGAGGGGATAGAACCAGTTCCCAGCCCCATTGGAGAACAAGTGAGTGATCACCCAGACATGGCCATCCCTCTCCTCCCCGCACATTGCAGACTCCATTCTCCTGGAGGCCTGGCATAAGGCATTCCAGACCCATCCACCCCACTCTGCTATGAGACCTATATGTTACCCGTACCCAATGAGACTAGCATGAGCAGCCAGAGCTTTAAGAACAGAGCCATGAAAGCACAGCATCCTAAAAACCAATAGAGGAGAGAGAGCTCACCAGGAAGAGATGGTCAGTGGGGGAAAAAAAGGCTTCATAAAGGTCAAGAAAAATGAGGGTGGAGGATAGGTCACGAAATACGGCCAGCCACAAGATCACGTGGAACATTCAAGAGAACTTCAGTTGAGCAGTAAGACTGGAAGCCAGATTGTAGAGCAGTTTATTTTGAAAATAATCCACTACTTAATTGAATTTAACTGCTTTGTTTGCTCAGCTTGCTTTCTGTGTGCAGATACAGCCATCGACTTCAGGAAGGTAGTTAAGAACAGAAGGTTTTCCCAAAGGAGAGTGTGGATTCTCCTTGATGGAGGTCTCTAGAAACAGGACTGGCTTCTTTGCATCTGGAACAGCTCCAGGGATAAAGTGGGCTACAGGAGGTGCCAGGAGTCCTTAAAGCATGCTATGCTGTGGTTCTGACCCTTTTTCTTCTTGTGTCTGGAACAGGGAGCCATACTAAGTACTATATTTTTGTAAGGAGGACAATAAAAGGACATTGAGGCAGTGGCTGAACAATGAGAATGGCAGCAGCTCTCAGAAAGACCAGAGGGCACAGGGAAACAAACAAACAAACAAACAAACAAAAACCTCAACCCTCATGCCAAGATGGTGGAAGACCACCAGGGATGGAGACTACTCAATGGGAGGAAATATACTACTCCAGATGTCCGCACCCTAGGGCAAAGCCACAGTGTCTCCGCCCTAGTTATATAACTCTCTTCCTCACAAAGGAAATTAGCCTGCCTGTTACTTCTGGTACATATTTGGGAGTAGGAGGGTGGTTGCCCACAAATGAACCAGAGCCTCTTCTAGCCTTATACTCAGCACTCTATACTCTATCCATGAAGGGACACATACAAGAAGGTAAGAATTTTGTGTACTCAAATCAAGGATGTTACTGGCTCTCAGAGAGATTCTAAGTCTTAGGAAAAGAATGAGGATTGAATTTTACAGCCTTGTAAAACCTTACCTACATATAAGGAGACTGTTCTAGGAATGACTGTGGAGCCCAGCAGTGCCACGAGAGTTAATGATCAGTTTCCATCTCCACCATAAACCTCAATTTTCAAAGGTTTACAGCTCAGATCTCTCAATTTTGCCCTGGGTCTTGACTTCAGCATTTTTTCTCCAAATCTCTCCCTAAAACAACCAAGACTGACACATTCATTCATACATTCATCAATTTGATTATATTAAATTCAAAAATAATTTACTAAGCCCCAAAATGTGTGACAATTATGCTAGACAGCAAAGAAATAAAAACAGAAGTGAAATAGGCCCTGCCCTCCAGGAGCTTGCCTTTTATTGGAGAGAAATAATACATCCAGAGAGAAGTAAATTTGAAATAAATGCAAATTAATTTGGGGAAGGGCATGGAGAATTAGAGAAAATCAAAGGAAGGAGATGGCACTGAAATTGAGCCTTGAAAGGAACAAGGTGGCGAGCCACCCAAGCACAAGTGGGCAGCTGGAAAAAAAAAAGAACAGAACTCACAGCATCATAGATATAAAATTGGAAGGAACCTTAGAAAGTCTGTGATCCAATCCTCTCCTTTTACAGTTAAGTAAACTGAGGCCCATCTCATTTAAGTGACTTAACTAAGGTCATATAAGCAGTAAGTGTCAGAGGTTAGATTTGAACCTATCCCTCTCAATTCTAGAGCAAAGGCTCTTTCCACTGCTCCATGAGAGATGGAAGGCCATGTAGGGAGAACAATGGGTAGGCTGGTTTGCATGAAACAAAGAAGGTGTACAAAGTTATCAGCAACCAGTCTGGAGAGATCTGCTAGTATCCAAAGGCAAAGGCTTTAAATGCCAAATAGAAGTTAATATTTTATCCTCATGGCAAAAGGGAGTCATGGAGGCTTCCTAAGGGAGGGAATGACCTGACCAGATTTCTCCATTAGGAATATTAATTTAGCAGCAGTTGGGAGGATAGACTGGAGATGGGAGAGGGTTAAAGAAGGGAGGCCAACCAGGAGGCAAGTGTCCAAGAGAAAAATGATAAGGAATTGAATTAGTGAGGTTATGTTGGGATTTATTAAGTGCCTGAGAGCCTGTCACACACATGTCAGGCACTGTGCTAAATACTTAGGGATACAAAGAGAAGCATGAACACTTCCTGCCCTCAGGGAGCATACAGCTAATATGGGAGACAATACTCAAACAACCACTTAAGACAAACAATGTACAGGATAAATAGGAGATGATCTCAGAGAGAAGAGGAAGGCTTCCTGCAAAAAGATGGAATCTGAGCTGAGATTGAAAGGATATCAGAAGAGATTGAAGGCAGGAACAAGGAGAGATTTCCAAGCAATGAAAATGCACAGAAATCTTCTTGTTCAAGGAACAGCTCCAAGACTACTGTCATAGTATCAGAGTCAGAAGTAGGGTGTAAGATGTCTGGGAAGGTGGGAAGGATCCAGATTACACAGGACTTTAAAAGACAGAGGCTTTTATATTTGATCCTGCAGGCAATAGAGGACCACTGGCATTTATTAAACAGGGGAGTGACACGGCCAGCCTTGTACTATAGAAAAATCATTTTGACAAGTGAGTGAAGGATGAACTCAAGAGGGAAGACATGAAGAATGAAGAAAACCAACCAGGAAGCTATTGCAGTTCCAGGCATAAGGTGAGGAGGGCCTGCACCAGGGTGGTTGCAGTGTCAGATGAGAAAATGGAACATTAGCAGAAATAGAAAGGTAAAATTAACAGGAATTGGATATCCAAAATTAGATGGGGGGGAGGGCAAAAGAGAGGGAGAAGTCATGAATTACAATTAGATTGTGATTAAAATGGTGGATTAAAAATTAAGTTTGTTTCCTAAGATGATCAGAGAAAAAAAAGAAATACCCTATGTTCTGAAATATTTATAGCAGCTCTTTTTGTGGTGGCAAAGAACTGGAAACTGGGGGGATGCCCATCAATTGGGGAATGACTAAATAACTTATGGCATATGATTGTGCTATAAAAAAATGACAAGCAGATTTATTTTTTTTAAACATAGAAAGGGGGCAGCTATGTGGCTCAGTAGATAGTGTGCCAGGCTTAGGAAGGGAAGATTCTGGGTTCAAATCTGGCCTCAGACACTTCCTAACTATGTGACTTTGAACAAGTCACAACCCCAATTGCCTAGCCCTGTGTTGGCGAACCTATGGCACCCATGCAGGAAGGGGCTACTACCCACCCCCTCACCACCATGCCTAAGGACATTTTTCACTTCATCAGCCCCTCTGCCCAATAGTCCTATGGGAGAACTTCCTCCTTCCCCCCATCTGGAGTAAGTGGGCAGCTCACATGTAGCATAAGGGTGAAGTTTGGGCACTTGGTCTCTAAAAGGTTCACCACCACAGGTCTAGCCCTTACCATTCTTCTACCTTGGATTGATAGCATTAATTCAAAGATAGAAGGTAAAGATTTAAAAGATATATATATATATATATATATGTATATATATATATGAAAAGACCTACATGAAATTCTGAAGATTGGAATGAGCAGAAATAAGAGAACATTATATATACAGCAACAGAAATATTGTCTAAAAAATAACCCTATAGATAAGGAATTTCAGGTTAGAAACAAGCAGCATATAGTTTTATTTATGTGTTGTCTTTTTGTTTTTTCAAATGAAGGCTTCTCTAGTGAGGGGTTAAAAATTAAGTTTGTTTCCGAAGGTAATCAGGGAAAAAAAGAAAATATGTTCTAAAATATTTATAGCAGCTCTCTTTGTGGTGGCAAAGAGAAAGGGGGAGGAAGATACTTGGGAATTTTAATGTAACAAACAACCACATGAATTCATTAATTAAAATTCTTTTTAAATACAAAAGTGAGACCAAGCCTGCCCTCAAGAATTCACCAAGAGCCAGGGTATAGAGACAAGCCAGGAGAGAGGCCCAGAGGATGTGGGCATGAAGTGGGTCAGACATGAATAATGACCCTGAAAAGAAGGCAGAAGAAGATCAATCAGGAGGGGAGGAGGAGAACCAGAAGAGAACAGTGTCATGGCAACCCAGGAAAAAGAAAATATCAGGGGAAAGGTGTCCCCCACAGTGTCAGATGCTGCAGAGAGATCAGGCAGAAGGAAGACTAAGCAAAGGCCATGAGCCAAGGCGATAAAGAGATCGCTGGTGTCTTGGAGAAAGCAGCTTGGACTCAGTGGCGTTATCTGTTCAGCCAGGTTTATTAAGCACCTAGTGTGCGCCTGTCGCAGTAGTGAGCACTCTGAAAGGGAGCTCCACAGAGGCATGATGTGGTCCCTGACTCCCTAGAGCTGGCAGCCACAGGAGATGCATCCACTTGTAAGTAAAATATAAGCTAAGTGCCATATGAATAATGCATCTTCAAGCCAAATGCTTCTTCTGAGAGGCTTTACAAAGTCATTGTGTTTTCATTGTCTGACCAAGGATGCACTTGTTTTAAGTGCTGAGATGCTGTAGACACTTAGCCTTCTGTGAGAATTGAGCCATTTGATTTAAAGAGATAAGCTGCTTTTTTCCCCACAGCCAGAACAATGACAGAATATTTTAAGACTTGCCCACTCGAAGAGCTCATTGAGGAAATGTATGATGAGGAAGAGAGACAAGCTGATCATGTGGCAAGAATGAGAAATAACAGATGGATGGTCTGTGTGCAGCATGGACACTCTGGGAATATTAAAAAACCTAGGAGAAGTTCTCCAGCATATTGGGTGAGCCACTGAGGAATAGGCTAAGGAGCGCTGGATTTGGGGCCGCCAGGGGACATAGGTTTGAATCCTGCTACCTGCATGACATTGGGCAAGTCACTTTAACTCTCTGGACCTCTGTTTCTTTATCTGAAAATAAAGTCAGTCTAGCTGGCCTCTCGGATCCCTTCTAGCTCTAGACATAGGATAGAACATGGGAGAACACTCACTCACAAGGATCCTGCCAATGAGGAAGGTGGGAGTGGGTTGCAATCTGTACTGGTAGAGAACCCAAACCTGAGACCCCAGATCTTTGGAATTATTTCATAGAAGTGTTTGTATGCCCATAAAATGACACATTTTGGGAGGGAGAGGAGTGCTTCAGGCATTGTGATATGGTAGAAAGAGAACTGGGAGAACCAAGGACTCTCTTCTCGTTTTGACCCTGCCATGAGTTTGCTATGTGGCCTTCGCCAAGTTTTGAGCCTCAGTTTACTCCTCTGTTGAAAGAAAGGGTTCATTGGATCCTAGATTTAGAGGTTGGAGTTTAAAGGTTGTTTAGTCTAATCCCTTTGTTTTCTATTTGAGGAAACTGATCCTCAGTGAGGATAAAGGGATCCTAATTGGGAAGAATGATGGAATCTTAGGGACCAACCAGCTTCCAAACTCCTCATTTTATACATGGGTGTACAAGGGGTATATGTGTATGTATAAATACACTCACATGTTTCTGTGTGTGTATAATGTATTGTTTTTATAGGATTGTAGTTAACACGTTTATGGATATAATTTTACACATAAAAATATACATCAATGACCATGTAAATACACCCCAAGATCAAATCGGCTCTTCTGGCTGCCATATCACATGAGTCAACAACTTGATAAGGAAGCCAAAAACCGAATGCTTTCTTGGATGACATTAAGAGAAGCTCAGCTCCCAGGACTAGGCAGAGGACAATTCTGCTGCCCCCTGCCCTAGCTAGAACACGACTAGAGTGTCATGTTCAGTTCTGGGCACACAGATTAAGAGAGACATAAATAAACTGGAGAGTGTCCAGAGGAAAGCGATCAGGATGGCAAAGGGCTTCCAAGTCCATGTCATTTGGGGATCTGCTGAAGGAACTGGGCCCTGCTTAGCTTGAAGAAGAGCAGGCTCACTCAGGGAGTTCCTAATGGCTATGATCAAATATTTACAGAGCCATCGTGTAGATTATACTTGTTCTGTTTGGCCCCAGAGGGCAGAAGAAAGGCCAATAGATAGAAGCTGCCAAGAGGCAAAATTACCAATGATTAGAGCAGACCTAAATGGAATGAGCTGTCTCTTTGAGGTGGTGAAGGGAAAGTCTTTGAGAAGCAACATTATAATTTTCTAGGCCTCAGTCTCTCCCTCTGTAAAATGAAAAGGAAAAAAAAACAATCTGATTCTTTTCATTAACCTCCTGTGGCTAAACAAATATAAACTCCTCTGTTATATTTTTAACTCATTTTCCATTAAAGAGTGGTACAGATAGGCAATGAGGGTTAAGTGACTTATCCAGGGTCTCCCAGCTAGGAAGTATCTGAGGTCAGATTGGAACCCAGGACCTCCAGGCTCCAGACCTGGTTCTCCATCTACTGAGCCACCTAGATACTCCCTTTTAAAGCTGTTTAAGACCCTAGCCCAACCTAACTTTTATCCTCTTTTTATAGCCTCCCTCTTCCACAATTTTTCATCTAGACAAACTTCTCTTTTTCTCTCTCTTTTTCACTCTAGGACTCCTTCTGTCTCCATTCCCCTAATTCCTAGCATTCAATCCTTCCAAGAAGAGATTCCTTCAAGACTTTCCAACCTCTATGCAAAGCCTTTGCTGATTGCCCCCAACTTTTAGGGGATGACTCCCTCTCGTTGCATTTAAGTATTTTGTGTTTTGTATTTATTTCTTTTTATTCACTTGATCATGCATGCAAACACTATATGAGCCAAGCACATAGACTTAGAGAATTCTAGAGTCATGAGGGACCTTCAGTCAATTCATCAAAAGCCTTTATTAAACACCAACTATGTATTAGGCATTGTGCTAAGTTCTGAGTATACACAGAAAGGTGAAAGACAGTCCCTTCTCTAAGGCTAGGTGTGGTCAGACTCATGCTCTCTCCATGCCTTTGTCAAATGCCCTCATATTTTCAGAAGACAGAAATTTAATGCCTAGAGAGAAAGGGTTCTAGGAGAGCACCTCAGGCGGTAGTTCTTGGCTGGATAGCATTTAACTTTTTCATTAATGACTTTTTTAAGGGCAAAGATAATAAACTTTGCAAGTTTGAAGATGGCATGAAAGTGGGAAGAATAGTTAACATCTTGTGTAAGAATCAGAAGTCAAAAAGAATAGGATAACCTACAGCCATGTTAGTGAACCTATGGCACACATGCTGAAGTATGCTGGAGGCTGCTCCCTTTCCCCTTTCCACACAAGCCTGAAGACATTTCTCACTTCACCTACCCTCTGTCTGCACTTCTTCCCTTCGCTGTCTGGGGTATGGTGGGGGTGGGATTCACATGTGTCGTGTGGGTTGCAGTTTGGGCACTAGGTCTCTAAAAGGTTTGCCACCACTGACCTAGACTAATGGCTTATACCAAATGTGATCAAGTCCTATTCCTGGATTCAAAAAGTCAATTTCCCAAGTATAGCACAGGAAAAACATCCAGGAGTTTTAGCAAACTGCAAACTCAGTGTGAGTCCTGCTCATGTGTTCTCCAAACTATTCACTTTCTCCAAAATCTTCTCATTGCTATCTTACAGATGAAGGCCCCCAAAATGATTTAGACCCAGATATTGGAGTCAAGTGCTCCAGGCAGACAGTCAGAATCACAGACCTGAGAGGAACTTCAAGAGTAAGCAGCAGCTCAGCCCAAGGCATTCATGTGCCCTAGGCTAAAAGTGAAAATTGCATCCCCCTGCACTTGAAAATCCTACCCCCTGTGGGCTACTGTCTACACAAGGCTTTAAGCCTCCATTTCAACATATATGACTTGACTCATCATAAAATAAATACCCACTGGCCAAAGAAACCAGAACATTCAAGCATTAAAAAAAAATGTGCATTTATTTTTTAAAAGTAGCATTAAGAAAGGTCCCTTGTTGCACCCCAAAGTATGAAATTCTCACTACCTCATCCTGACTCAGATCCAGCCCTCTCTCTAGCTTCAGGCCAATAATGTGGAAACCATCCAGCCCACCTGATTATCAACTGCTTCAATCAGATCTAATGAGGGTCATCTGGCAGCAAGGGGATGAAATTAGGAAATCCATTATGGAGAAATTGCTTTCTGTAATTTATGCAATGTGTTTTAGGAGGATACACACACATGTATATGCACACATGTGCTTTACATACATGTATACTGTGCATACACCCCAATACAAGGATTTATTACAGAGTTGTAGGATCTGAAAAGTGAATGAAATTGTCAGAGGAGATAGAACAAATAGCAAGCTGTCCTCTTGTCCTGGGATGGCTATGTGGAACCCAACATGGTCCAGAGCTGCTTAGACATAGTAAGCTAGGTAATTGTGCATTCATTCTCCCAACCATCTTTTTAAATTTTTTAAATTTAAATTTATTTATTTTAATTTTATTTTAAATTTAATTTTAATTTAATTTTAATTTTTAATGTATATTTATTTGTTATTAAAATATCCAGTTAACTCCTTAATTTCCTCCCCTCTCATCAATTAACCTCCTTGGGACTCAGTTTCCCCATCTGTAAAATAAGGGGATAAGACTCAATAGACCCAAGAGACCTAACACTTGGAATCTTTCCAACACTCATTGTTAGGAACATCTCTTTACATCATATTTCTATCCCCCTCTCTGAAATGTCTCCACTTTTTCCCAATGCTGTCCTCAGAGTCCAAACACATATGCTAATGCCTCTTGGATATGACAGCCCTTCAGATACTTAGAGATAGCTCCCATGTCCCTTAAGACATGCATGTGCTTCTGTATATACACACATGTAACGATATTAATAACTAGCATTTATCTAGCACTTTAAAAAAATCTTTAACTTCTGTCTTGTATTGTTTCCAAAGCAGAAGAGAAATAATGACCAGGCAGTTGGGGTTAAGTGATTTGTCCAGGGTCACACAGCTAGAAAGTATCTGAGACCAGATTTGAACACAGATCCTCCCAGCTCTAGGACTGGCTCTATATGCACTGTATTATCTACCTGCTCCTAAGGTTAATAAACTACTTTATGAGGCAACCAGGTGGTCCAGAACATTGAACACTAGGTTTGAAGTTAGGAAAACCTGAGTTCAAATCCATTCTCAGATACTTATCAGGTGTGTGACCCTGGGCAAGTCACTTTACCTCTGGTTGCTTCAGTTTCCTCCTCTGCAAAAGGGAGACAAGATGAGAACCTACCTCCCAGAACTGTTAGAGATCATTTTTATAAAATGCTTAGCACAATGCCTGGCATGAAGTGACTAACCTAAATAGCGAGGAAATATCTGAAACAGAATTTGCATTCAGATCTTTCTGAGTCCTGTCCTAATACACTCTCCATTGTGCCACCTAGCTGCCTCTACAAGTGGAGAGAGAAGGAAGGGAAGGGGAAGGAGAAAGGGGAGAAAGGGAAGAAGGATGGGAGGGGAGGGGAGAAGAGAAGAGAAGAGAATGAGAAGGATGCAGATACAGATGTAGAGATGGAGATTGGCGCCTACACACATTTCTACTTCTGAACTGCAGGAAGAGTGTTTCTGCTTAATTTTTCTCAAGCTGAGAGCATGAGGTTTTCCCTGTGGGAGGCCCATTAAAGTCAGCAGTGCTCAGGAGGCTGTGTCCCTTGAGCAACTTGAAGATTATGCTCCTGTGGTGTTCCCTGTAGGCAAGAGACCCCCACCCCAGCAGAGCCGGCTCCATTTTGCCTTTAAAGTTGCCAGGAATGTTTTTTCTCATCATTGTTGGAATTCTAGTCCCCCCTCTTATCTGGTGCCAATTCCATCCCTCTCCCATTTGCCGGTCACTAATTAAAGGCAGGGGGAGCCCCAGTGTAAAAAGGGGGGAAAATACAAAGCAGGCATTTTTGGTTCCTTGAGGTTTGGGCATGGCTGACTTCAGGGTTGCCCATATGGGAGCCTGTGTATGTGTCTTTTAATAGAGAGGGAAAAAATGAATCCAGAACTAAGCTTCTCCTCTAAGAATTAACTGCAAAAGCCCAAAGAAAATGATTCTTACAATAAAGCCTCCAGGCTGAGATGAATCAAAAGAATATTGCCTTATATGGAGTACTACAAATTAGCAACCCATGTAAGAAACGATGTCAAGAGAATTGTGGCTTTTCAACAATCCAGCTTTTAGGTAAGCTGCCTTCCTGCCAGCCACAGAGACTTCTGGTAGAGGTATCCCGGCTAAAGATCAAGTGATGGTTCACATCCAAAGCAACGGCATCCACAAATGGCAGACGTAGGGCTGAAAAGACCCTAAGAAGCCAGCAAGCCCAACCCCCTCATCTTATAAATGAGGAAAGGGAACTTTAAAGTCAAGAAGAAGACTTTCCCAAAGGGAGCCCAGAGCACTCAGCAGCAGCACTGGCAATGAATGGGCCTTGGAGATGGACGCAACAAAAGCAACAACTTTGGGAGCTCTCAGCCCAGGGATAGAAGGGGGATCAGGGGCAGCTGGGTAGCTCAAAGGATAGAGAGCCAGATCTAGAGATGGGAGGTCCTGGGTTCAAATATGGCCTCAGACACTTCCCAGCTGGGTGACCCTGGGTGGGTCACTTGACCCCCATTGCCTAGCCCTGACCATTCTTCTGCCTTGGAGCCAATATACAGTATTGATTCCAAGATGGAAGGTAAGGGTTTTAAAAGGGGGGGTCATATAACTGGTCACAAAGAGATTACAGAGGACCCTTTGCTAGCACAGTAGCAAAGGTGCAACTGGTGCTGACTGGCAACTCTATTTCCCATATATAGTTCTGGGTTTCAGTTCCAAGGCAGAGAGGAACAATAGTGATCAGGCACAAGGAATGGGAGTCCTGGTCACAGTTACAAAGCAGAGAAGAGCACTAGTGCTTGTGGTTACAGTTGAACAAGGGTCTTTCCTAGAGAAAGGCCAGAATGCAGACCCCAGAAAAGCAGTGACCACACCTCTCCCAGGATCACAGCATCTCAGAAGCATCAAAAACTTGCAGACTTCGAGAAAGTGTTCTGAAAAGAGCAACATGAAAAAAGCCTGAAGTTAGGAACAGTGCCACCTCACCCTAGGTGAGCAGAGCTCAACTTTGACATCAAGTTCCGAGTCAAGAAATAGACTGGGAGAAATGGGTAAACCCTCAAAAAAGAACTTGATCATAAAAGACTGTTACAATGACAGGGAAGACTGAAACACAAATTCAGAAAACAAGCATATGAAAACAGTTACAATCAAAGCCTCAAGGGAAATATGTCAAGTGGATCCATGCGCAACAAGAATTCCTGGAACAGTTAAAGAAAGAGATACAAGTGGTAGATGGAAAAAATGGGAAAAGAAATGGAAATGATACCCCCAAAAATTATGAAATGAGAATTAACAGCTTTGCAGAAGAGAAACAAGAATTCACTGAGGAAAATAACTCCATAAAAAGAAAAATTTGGCCAAAAGAAAAAGAAATACAAATGTTCAGAAAATTATTCTTTCAAAATTAGAATTGGGCAAGTAGAAACTAATGACTCCAGGAGATATCAACTAACAATAAAACAAAGTAAATGGAAATTAAATTAAAATATAGGATAAAATATTAAATATGTCATTAGAAAAACAACTGACCTGGAAAATAGAAGAGAGAATTTTTAAAATTACTTGAAAGTCATGTTCAAAAATGGAAGATAAACATCACATTTTAAGAAATTATCAAGGAAAACTTCTCTGAAATCTTAGATCCAGAAAGTGAAATAGAAATGGAAAGTATTTTCCAATTGCCTCCTAAAAGAGATCTCAAAATGAAAACTCCTAGACATATTAAAGCCAAGTATCAGAGCTCCCAGGTCAAGGAGAAAATATTACAAACAGCCAGAAAGAAACAATTCCATTATTGTGCAACAACAGTCAGGATCACATAATACTTAGCATCATTTGGATTTCAAGAAGCATTTAGCATTTATATTTAAAGGAATGGAAGACTTAGAACATAATATTCTAGGGGGAAAGAGCTGGGATTACAACCAAGAATAACTTACTGAGTAAAACTGAGGATAATCCTTGGGGAGGGAAGGGGGGAATAGATTATTTAATGAAATAGAAGAGTTTCAGACATTACATTTCATTACATAATAAAAGACCAGAGCTGAATAGACAATTTGACATTCAATCTGGAGACTTGGGAGAAATATTAAAAAGTAAACTTGAAAAAAGAAATCATAAGAAATTCAGTACAGTCAAGCTATTGACATTCCTATATAGGAAAATGACACTTCTAACTCCTGATCATTATTAGGACAGTTAGAAGGGGTCTACATAGTCAGAGGAAATTATGACATAGACAGAGTCAGTTATGTTGAGATTATCTCCAAAAAATGAAGGGATAAGAAAGAATGATGTACTGGAAGAATGGATAAAGGAAGAAGGAGAATGGGAGAAATTATCTCACATTAAAGTGGAACTGCCCTATCTATTTTCAATTTCACAGTACACAAGGGAAAGCTTTCATAGTATAGGGGGAAATGGGGAGGGGGTAGTAGCCCTCACTCTCATTGGAATTGGTTGGGATAAATATGTATGTATGAAAATATATACATATACATATACATCTGTATATATACATATTTAGTTGGACATAGAAATCTCCCTTCCCCAGAGAAATAGGAGGGAGAGGAGATAGGGTGTGGGGGCAGCAATGAAAAGGGAGAGTAGATCAAAGGAGCAAATAGTTACAAGCAAAACATATTTTGGAGAAGGAACAGGGTAAAAAGAGAGAAAAAAGGATAAATACAAGAAAACAGGATAAAGGAAAATAGTAATTATAACTTTGAAAATGAATAGGATGAACTCAAGCATAAAACAGAAATGGTTAGCAAAAAGGATTAGAAACTGGAATCCAAAAATAATTTTTTATAAGAAAAAATTTGAAACAGCAAGCACACACAAAAAGTTAAAATAAAAAGCTAGAGTAGAATCTATTATGTTTCAGCTGGAGCTAAAAAGACAGGGGCAGTAAATATGATAGACAAAGCAAAAATAGACCTAATTAAAAGAGATAATTAGGGAAACTACATTTTACTAAAACATAGACAATGAAGTACTATCAAAACAATTTACACTAATTTTTTTTCTGATAAATGTCTTATTTCTCAAATATATAGGAAATGTTATCAAATGTTTAACAATAAAAGCCATTTCCCAGTTAATAAATGGTCAGTAGTAGGAATAGGCAGTTAAAAAAAGAATAAACCAAAGCTATCTCTACTCACATAAAAATGCTCTAAATCACTATTGATGAGAGAAAGGAAATAAAATAACTCTGAGGTATCACCTCATACCTTTCAAAAATGACAAATGTTGGAAGCAGTGTGAGAAAATAGGTACTCTAATGAAGAGTCTTGGTAGAAGTATGAACTGGTCCAACCATTTTGGAGAATAATTTGGATTATGTTCAAAGGGCTATAAAACTGCATGCTTTTTTGATCCAATAATACCACTACTAGGTCTGTATCCCAAAGAGATAAAAGAAAATGGACCTTTGTCTACAAAAGTATCTATAGTAGCTTTTTTTTTTTTAGTAGTGAAGAATTGGGAATTGAGGGGATGCCCATCAATTGAGGAATGACTGAACAAGTTGTAATATATGACTGTGATGGAACACTATTGTGCCATAAGAAATGACAAGTGGGATGGTTTCAGAAAAAATCTGGAAAGATTTATATGAACTGATGCAAAGCGAGTGAGCAGAACCAGGAGACAATTTTACATAGTAACGGTAATGTTGCAATGATAATCAACTGTGGAAGACTTGGCTTCTCTGATCAAAACAATGATCCAAGATAATTCCTAAGGACTCATGAGGAAAAATTCTGTCCACCTCCAGGAACAGAACTGATGAACTCTGAGTGCAGTTTAAAGTATAATTTTCTCTCTTAATTTTTCTTGCTTTTTTTTGGTGGTATGGCTAATATAGAAATGTGTTTTACTTGATTTCACATGTCTAATTAATATTACATTGTTTGACTTCTCAGTGAATGGTGGAGAAAGAGGAGGAGAGAATTTGGAACTCAATTTTAATAAAAATAATATTTCAAATAAATAAGTACCCCACATCTCACAGAGTGTCAATCTTTAAACCCAAGTCTATCTGACAGTAAGTCCAGCATTCTATCCAAGTAGTAAGTACTAAGTGTACTTAAGAAAATAACACATGATCTCCTATTGACACAGAGATGTTTGTTTAGTTAAGAAGCTATACCTTAACTCTAAGCTCTTAGTATTTGGATTTCACAAGAATGTTTGGCTTTCATAAATCTCACATTTTATAACTGGGATCCAGGCTCAATCAATGCTACTCCCCAATATTACTAAAGGGAACCATGATCTTATCAATCTAATAATTAGCTTTGAGACAAAAACACTAACAGAAGCATAATTGTTTATTATTCTCTTCTGCTAAAGATATCCAGAACTAAAATGAGGCTACTTTATGATGGTCAGATAACCGAACTTCCATGCCCACCATTTTTTTTTCATCAAAAGGAACCTTTGGACTACACAAGGGATTAGAGGGAGTGCTTGATTCAGCCTCAGGAATACCTTGGATCAAACCCCACCACCAATTCTTGATAGCTGTATAGCCATAGGGATGTCCCTTAATTTCTCTGTGCCTTAGTTTCCTCATCTGTAAAAAGGAAGTAATCACATTTTTAGTATCTATCTCATGAGTTAGTTGTAAGATTTAATAGAAATTATGTATGCAAAGCACTCTTAGGACTTTAAAGAATTACGTAAATATTAGTTGCTATTATTATTGTAATTTGTCCCAAGAAGTCAATATCATCTTTGTTATAAATCAGTTTCATCTTGTTCTTTAATGCCATGTAGCATCATAGCCAGATTGCTGGATTTAATCAGAAGACCAGCTTCACCACTTCTTCCTGAGTGACCTTAGATGAGCCTCAATTCTCTCATCTGTAAAATGAACCAGATAATCACTAAAATATATCACTTTCCATCTGTGTGACCTTAAGTAAGTCACTTCGACTCCACAGACATCAGCTTCCTCATCTATAAAATGAGGGGATTGGCTATGACCCCTCTGAAGTCCCTTCTATCTCCAAATCTATGAGCCTGTGCCTCTCTAATAGTAGTTTGTTGTTAATGTTTAACCAAAGACTCTCCAAGAAAAATGTATATTGAAATAGCTTTAAATTTAATCTGCATTATTAATATTTTCTCCATCACTTTCTCAAGTCTAGACAATCAATAAAGCACTTATCAAGTCCTAATATATAGCATTTGCTCTTTTCTGAGGCATAAAAGCTCACACTAAAAATTTAACAATCAGCTCTGGAGAGTAAATAGGCACTGACTCCAGGATGTCCCTCTGTCTCTAGGGATCCTTCCCGTTCTGAATAGACGAGCCTCATATTTATTGTCCATGATCCAAGGGCGCCATGTCCTCCTCACATATACAGATGCCATGTTGGTGCATTTCCCCCAAAGCATGCTTTTTGTCTTACAAAATGGTCTGACAAATCCAATTCTACAGGCCTTAATTCAACTCAAAACGAATTATTCAGGAGAGCAAAGATAACAAGCAAAGAGACCATGAAGAAATCTATTGCTTTAGGAGAAGCTTTAATCTTTAAGGGAAAAAAAATTGCTCACCATTTTCTTCCTCATGGAGCCAACACAACTTCCTGTGAGTGTCTCTGTTAGTTTGCCTGGCCAATTCTCAGGTGCTAAAAAATAGCTATTATTCCATCTCGGTACTGCAGCAGGCTGTCTAAAATGGATAGGGTGATGGATTTGGAGTCAGAAGAAATGAGTTCGAATCTCCATTTACATACTTGTTAGGTGTTGCACCCCAGACACATCCCTTCATCTCTCTGTGCCTCGATTCCTTCATCTACAAAAGGAAGGAATTGGACTCAATGGCCACTAAGGACCATTCTAGCTATAAATCTATGACTCTAATCCTACTGGACTCTATGCTTCTACCTGATGGAGGGTTGCCTCCATCATAGGTAAGATATTGGGAAAGAGTTTTAGTGGAGGATAAATCACAAGGTCTGGAGAAATTGAGGAGGGGAATTGTAGGGCCCAAGAGGGATAGAGCCCCCAAAATCAATCCAGCTGAAGGGAGGGGAACAGATATTTATTAATCCTATTGTATGCTAGGTAATGGCATCAAATCCTTTACAAATATTTTCTTCCTTGAATGCCAAGAAAAATATGGGCCACTATTTGTCCCCAAAAGCAACCAAAAAAGAACAGACCCTCAAAAGAAAAGAAGAGCCCAATGGAACGACCAGTTAAGCCAAAAGTTCTTGGGAGATGGGAAGGGGAAGAGTGAGACTATTTAATAATCCACAGGTAATAGCCTGGAAAATTGGGGTGAGGCCCCTTGACAATCAGATTGTTCTGGAGAGGATTTTACCATCATCAACTATAAAAAAATCCTTTTTCTAAGGCACATGTTCCCCTGTTTTAAAATTTGAGTGGCTCCCTATTTCTCTTCCTTCGAGGCCAAGTTTAGGTACAAGATCATTCTCCAGTCATCCCAAAAGAAAAGAAGAGCCCAATGGAACGACCAGTCAAGCCAAAAGTTCTTGGGAGATGAGAAGGGGAAGAGTAAGACTATTTAATAATCCACAGGTAATAGCCTGGAAAATTGGGGTGAGGCCCCTTGACAATCAGATTGTTCTGGAGAGGATTTTACCATCATCAACTATAAAAAAGTCCTTTTTCTAAGGCACATGTTCCCGTTTTAAAATTTGAGTGGCTCCCTATTTCTCTTCCTTTGAGGCCAAGTTTAGGTACAAGATCATTCTCCAGTCATCCCATTAGGAAGTGTCCTCTCCTCCTGTAATAGTCCAAGATTACCCCCAATCAAACCTGATCTTGAAGCATACTTACGTGGAAAGAGTCAAATCAATATAATGGAAACTCCTTGGGGAATCCATTTCTTTTAGAAATAAGCAATACTGTTGGCTGGATCTCTCTCTCTCTCTTTTTACAATAATATTTTCTTTTCTTCTCAATTTCATAAATAAAAATTTGCTTTTGTTTTGTCTTTTTAATTTCGAGTTCCAAATTCTTTCCCTCCCAGTTTCATTGTTACCTTTGTAATTATGGAAGGCAAGACACTGCTTTGCCCACAGTAGGTGCTTTAATAAACATTTGCTGAACTAAGTTGGAAATCATTTTTAACTGAGTGTCCAATAAGTAACAGACATAATGAATGTGTTAGGGGTTCAAAGAAGGAAGAGATGAATTGAGGCTAAAGCCTTGGGGCTCCTGGCTCACAGAATCATGGAATCGAGAATAAGGTGAAGAGATTCTTAGAGAACATCTAGTCAAATCTCTGCCACCATGAAGGAGAAGGAATTAAATTAATATCTGTTGGCATGTTTAATATATTAATAATAATGTCGATGATATTCCCTTCCCTTCCCCTACTTACAATAAATGTGATGGGTAGTCAGGAAGAGGTCAGAAACAAGCACATAACATCATCAGAGTAGAGTTTAGGGGGGCAGCTGGGTGGCTCAATGGTTTGAGAGTCAGATCCAGAGATGGAAAGTTCTGGGTTCAAATTTGACCTAGCTGTGTGACCTTGGGCAAGTCACTTAACCCTAACTGTCTAGCCCTTACCACTCTTCTGCCTTAGAACTGGTTCTTAGTATTGATTCTAAGACAGAAAGTAAGGGTTTTAAAAAAAAAGAATAGAGTTTAGGATTTTAAAGGTCATCTAATCCAATCCTCTCATATTATGAATGAGGAAATGGAAGTCTGCAGAATTTAAGTGATTTGATGGGGATCACACAGATAGTAAATTTTCAGGATCACAAACCTCAAGCTCAAAGGGACCTCAGAGGCTATCTAGTTTAATTCCTTCATTTTACAGATGGGGAAACTGAGACCCAGGAAAGTTAACTAATTTTGCTGGGATTTGAACTGAAGTTTTCTAACTCCAGTCCAGAACCCTATTCACCAAGTCATTTTCATTTATGATCAGGGGGAGATTTCTTTTCTTAAAAAGAAAGAAAAAGAAAATCCTCAGAGTTTCAGTCTCCAGCATGGAAAAGCTTTCAACTGTTTGTTTCTCATAATCTTTTTTGTGGTTAGTGTTTCCTCCAAGCTCTGCTTGAGTGCTGTGCAGTCCTATACCTGGAAGAAATCCTCAGTGGGAACCCCATCTCTGCTGATTTTACAGAGTTACCATACCCAAGCTTATCCCAGGATCATAGGTCCTAAGATCATAGCTTGGAAAGTCCCAGGAGATCAGTTTGATCAAACCCTTCCTCTTACATAAAAGGAAACTGAGGCCCAGAGAGGTTTTGTACCTGAGGTCATATAGATAATAACAGGTCTTCTGACCCCAAATCCAGTCTTCTTTGTACTAAATCTTACTAGGCAACAGGGACTTATCTCCCCAACTCATCTCCCCACAACCTCTACTTCTCTTACATTCAGCCATCTGTTCATCCCCATCCCTCTCCTAAGAAGATTTCTGCCCCCTACACACATCAAACCCCTCCATCATCCTCCCACCTCCTTTCCTGCCTTCCTACCTCTGCTCACGAATTGCCAGTGGGGGCTCAGAAACACAAGATGTTTCCCAGAATCCTCTGTAAATCCCCACTGTCTTTCAAGGCTCCTCTCAAGGGCTACCTTCATCATCATCATCATCATCATCATCATCATCATCATCATCATCATCATCATCATCATCATCATCATCATGGCAGCTAGTTTTTCTATAGCTCCTTAAGACTGGCAAAGCATTTTAATACACTATCTTATGGGATCCTCAAAACAACCTTGTGAGGTCATTGCTATTATTATCTCCGTTTTACAAGTGAGGAAACCAGTTGCTAGAAGTTAAATTTGCCCAAAGTCTCACAGCAGTATGTGTCCGTGTCAGGATCTGAACTCGGGTCTTCCTGACTATACCACTAAGTAACCCAGTGACTAAAGCACCAGGGCGGTCGTCAGGAAGACCTGAGTTCAAATCTGACCTCAGACATTTCCTAGCTGTGTGTCCCTGGGCAAGTCATTCAACCCTGTTGGTCCATTTTCCCATCTATAAAAAACAAGCTGGAGAAGGAAATTGCAAACGACTCTAGTATCTTTGCTCATCACCCTGGGCACGTCATTTAACTGTTTGCTTAAGTTTCTCTCTGGAAAATGAGCTGAAGAAGGACGTGGCAGATCCTTTGAGTATATTCTCCAAGAAAGCCCCAAATGGGTCAGACACGACTGCAACAACTGAAGGACAACTTCCTGACCATGAGTTTAACCCTCTCTCCATGCCTCCTTTCTGGTCCTTCTGGTGGCCAGTACCTCTCCCCCAAATGACTTTGTATGTGCATGTACATGTAGATACTCACACATGTATGTATGTATGTATGTATGTAACTATATAAATCTGTGCCTCAGTTTTGAATATACCAAAGGTCAGAATGATTTCCATTTCATCTGTATCCCCAGGACCTACAGAGAGAAATTCTAGGCTTAAAGCCAGGGTTTACTAGATGATAGTTTTCGATTGCTACGGGCTGGAAGTCTGTGATAAACAGTAGTTTGTGGGAAAAGGTGGGGCAGAATAATGGGACAAAGACCTGAGTTCCAATTTTGCTCCCTGGACTTGGACCATACCATTGGGTGAGCCCATTTTCCCCACTCTGGATCTCCGTAAGAGGGAGTGGATTAGAAGCAGCTGATGGAGGTCTAGAGCATCTGTTGGCTTGCCGTTCTGGGGTAGCACAAGTGTCCCATTGTGTCCCTAAGAAACAGTGGCTCTGATGGAGGTGGTGGGGAGGGAAAATTGGGTAAACCTGCCTGCCTGCCTGCCTGCCTCCTCCTTTCTCCCCATGTCTCTCAGCCTCTCTGCATCCCCCCTTCCTCCCCAGACCTCCTCCCAACAATCGCAGGGTGAGTCACCCTACTTGTTAAAATTGGACAAGAGAATAACAGCAAACATGAGTAAATGATGTGCCTGGTGGTGGTGATTAAGTCAAATCAAACACATTTGTCACCGAAGAGATGGCCTCCAGCTGTTTATCTGGGAAATATAATTGAATACTAATGGGGTAAACACACTAAGACACCAATTGTGTTTCTACCGGAGGCACCTCCGAAAACAAGATGGGGAGGCTCCCCTGGAAAGCCTGGGCCCCAACAACCCATGGGCCCCCCACAAGGTGCCCCGGCGTGCCCCCTGGGACAGCACCCTAGGGGCTGAGGAATAATCATCGCTGGCATCATGGACCAAGGAATAAATATGGCTGACATTTCTATGGCACCTTCAGGTTTGGGAGCACTTTAAATGCATTGTCTCACCGCACACCCTGGGAGGGAGGTGCTGTTATTACCCCAATTTTACAGATGAGAGAACGGAAACCTGGGTCTTATTTTGGGTCACAGAGGTAGAAAGTGTCTAAGAGAGAGGTTCAAACACAGATCTTTTGAGCTACAAACCTGACCTGCCGCTCAAGACTTACACTTTGTTGTTGTTCGGTCCTTCCATCGGTGTCCGGCTCTTCTTATCCCCATTCGTGATGTTTTGGGCAGAGATACTAAAGTGGATCATCATTTCCTTCTCCAGCTCATTTTCTCAATGAGAAAAAGGGTAAACAGGATTGAGTGACTTGCCCAGGATCACACAGCTAGTAAGTATCTGAGGCCAGATTTGAACACAGAAAAGTGAGTCTTCCTGACTCCAAGCCTGGCACTCTGTCTACTATGCCACCTAGCTGGCCCTCCAAGTTCAAAATTCGCCATTGGATACTTGGTCCCATAGAGATGAGTTACAAGGATTTGGCAGGCAGGCCATGAGACAAGAATCCCCGAGAACCTTCAGAGCTGGCTGGGGAAAGGTTCCAACCATTGAGGAGACTGTTGGACTTCACTTGGAAGGTTGCAGCTAACAAAGAAGCTGGTGGTTGCTGATCTGTGCTCCCGAGGACATCTCTGGATCATCCTTCAAGCAGCCCTCTGGACAAGAGTGGATAGGTGTGTCCCCATCACCCTTGGGTGGACTAAGGGAAAGATTGGGCGCTCCAGCCATTCTCTGGACCATTAGGACTCCTCATCTGGACTCCAGCCTCTACTTGCCAAAAGACTTTATATGTAAGATCTCTGCACTTTCTGTTGGACTGGTCCTTAGGAGTTTAGAATAAGATAAAATAGGATTATTAGTGAGGAGTTTTAAACTAAGGACCTAAGTTGTAAGGCCTCCTTCTCCCCCTCCCTCCTTTCCCAAATCTCTCCTCTCTGCTGAATAAAAGCAAAATATTTATATGTTCATCCCTATGTGTTTTTCATCCTAAACTATCCCAAATTAATATTGTTATTTCAGTCCTCTGAATTTAATAGGTGACTTTTTTGCCTTATTTTGTCTCCATGGCACTGCCCAGACTTCACTGTGCCCCTCCTTTCTGACCATGTCACTTCCCTAGCAATTTGGACTCAGCCTCTTGGTCTCATATCTCTGGCTTTTGATTGCCAAGACCCAGGTCTCCACAGCACTTCCCTGGGATACCTTCCGAGCCCTCACCCACTCCAGACCTCCTAATAAGTTCTTTTCATCCATTAGAATGTAAACAATTTGATGACAAGGACTCCCTTGCGTTACATTTTTATCCCTAGGAACTAGCACAGTCCTTGTATGTTGTAAACTCAATAAATGCTTTATCTATCTATATCTATCTATCCATCTGTCTATCCATTGATCTATCCATTGATCTATCCATCAATTCATCTATCTATCCATCTATCCATCTATCTATCCATTCATCTATTTATCATCTATCTATCTATCATCTACCTATCTGTCTAGCTAGCTAGCTAGCTATCTCTCCATCTATTTATCTTTCTATATTTATCCATCTATCTAGCTATCCATCTGTCTATCATCTATCCATCTATCATCTATCTATCCATCTAGCTAGCTAGCTATCTTTCTATTTATCTATCTATATTTATCCATCTTTCTATCCATTTATCTATATCTATTTATCCATTTATCTCTCTGTACCTCTTTATCTTTCTATCTATCCATTTATCTAACTATATATCTTCTTATCTACCTATATCTATTTTTCTCTTCGTTCATCCATCTATTCATCTTATCTATATCTATCTATCTATAACTCTTATGTATCTAGAGCTAGACAGGACCTCAGAGGACACAGAGTCAAGTCCTCTCATTTTACAAATGAGGAAAGAAACTGGGGCTTGGGAAGTTTGGGGGATTTACCTAAGATCATTACTGGGAGCAAATACCCAAGGTGGGATTCAAACCCACATTCTCTGATTACAGAGTTAGTGCTTGTTTCATTGTAGCCCTATATCCATGATTGTAATTGGTGTCTTTTCTTACTCAACTAAGTACCTTTAAGACACAAGACATTCCCACCATCTTTAGACCCCAGCCATCAATTTGAGGAAGTAAAATCCATTAGTAGGATTCTTGGCAAGTCTTCCCAATCTTTTGGAATTGGGAGTCTAACTTTTGTATCCTTGTAACCTCAGAAATATTTACCACTGCATTGGGAGCTAAATGGGTTCCCCACAGAGAACTATGGGAGTCTCAGTCTCTGCCCCACTCCCTCCACAGAGCTTACAATCTAAACTAGACAAGATGGAAATTATAACATGAGCTCTTAAGGGTAGGGACTGCTTTTTGCCTTAATTTTTCTTTTCTATGCATATCACAGTGTATGGTGACCACTTAAATGCCTTTTAACTATTAGGAAAATAACAGAAAGACTTCCAGTCAGTGAAATCAGTGAATAGAGCATCTTATTCCAAATTAGTTGGCCTTAAGACAGTAATGGCAAACCTTTTAGAGACAAAGTGCTGCACTCCTCCCACTGAGTGCCGAGCACATCCTGCCCTCTCTTTACCCCATACAGAGGAGGAAGGAAGCTCTCCCATTGAGCTGCTGGACAGTGGGGGTGGGCAAAGTGAGGAATGTCCAGTATAGAAAGGGAGAGGGGACTGGCCCAAGCATTCAGCTCCCCTCCAACTCACCCACCTTACTCTCTGTGCTCTCCCATTGGACTGCTGGCAGAAGGATAGGTAATGTGAAAAAATATCATCTGGCACAGTGGAGAGGGAAAAGGGATCAGGTATCTCCAAGTCCCTCTGTCTTTCTAGTAATAAACTGGGGGGGGGGGGAGGATGGAGAGAGCAGCCAAGTGCCCACAGAGAGTACTCTATGAGCTATCTTTGGCACATGTGTCATAGGTTCGCCATCACTGCCTTAAGCAATGCCACTAATTGCATCATTCTATCAATAAATTGCAGGATGCTTCACATGGATCATCTCATGTGACCATTACCATGTAAAGAAGGTGATATTATTGCCCTCATTTTTACAAAAGAAAAAAAACCTAGATTCCAAGAAGTTAAGTAATTTGCCTAGTGTCACACATTTAATAGGTATCTGATGAGGGATATACACCCAGATTTTTTTTCTTGTAAGAGATGGGATTTTATTTTTAATATATTTTTACTTATTTCATTAAATATTTCAGGATTATATGTTAAAAAATTTTACCACTCATTTTTTAAAATTTTGAGTTTTAAATTCTCTCCCTCACTCTCTCCTCCCCTCTGCCATCCCTTGAGAAGTCAAGCAATATGTCAATTATACATAGAAGACACATTTCATTGACTTCACATCCCAAACTCTGGGAAAAAATGTAATTCATAAAATAAAGCCAAACTCTACAGTAAAGTCACCTGTCTTCATTGGCCCATTATGTATGGTCTATCACCCATGTATAACACTCGTCTGAAGGAACTCACTGTGTGCCTATAAAAAGATTTTTCACCAAAATAGTTAAGGGCCTTAGTTGGGAGTAGAACCATCAAGTGCTGTTTTGGAGAACCTATGGTATGTGTGCCAGAGAGTACTGCTCCCCTTTCCAGCTCCACACATGCCCGAGGACATTTCTCTCATCACCTACCCCTCTGCCCAGCAGCCCAACAACCCAACAGGAGTACTTTCTCTCTCCACTGTCTGGGATAAGGTGGAGGGGAAAAACTAGCATGTGGCATGAGGGTTGTAGTTTGACCATTCAATGTCTAAAAGGTTCACCATCACTGCCTAGTGCTATTGAAATGATTGATTCTCACACCCAACTGGAAGGTAATTAAGGCAGTAGTTAGGGGAAGCCAGGTGGCCTCACAGAGGATAGAGCAATGAGCCAGAAATTAGGAGTTCAAAACCACCCTCAGACAATTACCAGGGGTGTGACCCTGGGCAGGTCACTTAACTTCCATCTACCTCAGTTTCCTCATCTGTAAAATGAAAATAATAATAGCACCTACCTCCCAGGCAGGTTGTGAGGGTCAAATGAGATAATAATTGTAAAATGCTTGACATATAGTAAGCAATATGTAAATGTTGTCCATTGTTAAGACAACTATCTTTATTTACAGACAAGGAACGAAATAAAGAAAAGATATGTGATTTGCCCAAGAGCCTACAACCATGGAGTTGCTAGACTCTTTCATTAACAGTGATACATTGTATACAGTTCAAGGACTGGTACATTTGAGGAGAGTGTGACCAGAGACAAAGTATTCACAGAGGAAATTCTACATCAATTGTTTCCAGAGAATCCCTTTTGCCCTCCAAATTATGGAGGACAGGAACACTGGAGTCTTTAATTTAGCTGGCCATTCAAAAACCAAGACCCAGGGATCCCAGATTAATAGCTGGGAGGGACCTTCAAGGGGACCCAGCTCAATTTCTGTATTTTACAGGTGAGGAAGCTTTGGTCCAAATCGGATAACTGTTTTATCCAAGGTCGCACAGGTAGTGTGTGATAGAACTGGGATTAGAACTCAGTGCCTAGGACTTTAGCCTGGGCTGGCACTGACAGTTCAAAGGGAGTGTCCAGCTGGAGCCATAGACGTGAGCCTGTCCATCTTACTCCCTCAGCTCCATCCCCTGATTCTGCTGGGGCCAGCTCTTGTCTCACTCAGTTTCCATAGAAACTAGCGCAGGGGAGAGAAGGTTATGGGGGATGCTGTTGGTGGCTACCCTCTCCTCCCAGGGGCTTTTCAGAGAAAGCCAACCTAAGGAAGGCATGAATGGGAGGGGGTTGTGGGGCTTCTTGAATATCATGGCAAGCGCCACCCCTCCAAGTGTCCAGCCTCACACTTCCAAATCTCACCACAGATACAGAAGGAAGAAAGGAATAGGGGTAGCCGTAAAAGTCTTACATTTTGATGCAGAGGATCAACTTCAAAAGGCCTTCGTGGGGGAGTTGTAGTTAGACAGCTTTCTGGAAAAGGATATGGATGTTTTAGTAGGCTGCGAGCTCTGTAGGTGTGAGCAGTGTGACAGGGGCAGTCAACAAAGCTGATGGGAAGAGCTTCCAGGAGAGGGAGGGGAGAGCCTCACTCTCCTTCACGCTGCTGAGCCCTCATCTGGGTGGTGGGTTCAGTTCTGGTGGCCACAGTTTAAAAAGGACACTCCTCCTGGAATAGCTGGAATAACCTCCTTCTGTTGCTGCCAGGACTGCCCTTCCTGGCTTCTTTTAAGCCCAAACAAAAGTCCCTTCTTTTTCTAGGAGTCGTCCCCCTCTCCCCAACCCATACCCATAATCCCTCTGTTCATTATTTCCTATTTCCCCCATATACCTTGCTGTGCATACATTTGTTTGCACGTTGTCCCCTTCATTAGACCACGAGGTCCTTGAGAGCAGGGATTTTCTTCTGCTTCCTTTTGGATACCCCAAGCTTAGGACAGAGCCTGGCAAGTAGTCGTTTTAGTAAGTGTTTAATAAGAAATATTTATTGACTAAAGAGTGGACAGAAGAAGAAAGCAGAATGGTGAAGGGCCTTGAGTTCATGTCATATGAGGAGTTGTTGGGGGGACTTGACCTGTTCAACCTGGGGCAAAAAAGAATCAGGGGACTGGTGATGGCTCTCTACAAGCATTTAAATGGTTGTATGGTGAGAAGAAAGGCTCAGACTTGTTCCATTTGGCCCCAAAAGGCCAAAGCAGAAGCAATGGGTAGACGATATCAAGTGGCAACGTTGGGAAAAAGTTTCCTAGCAGTTAAGAGCTGTCCAAAAGTAGAATGGACTACCTGAGAAGTGGTGGGTTTCCGCTGCTTGAAGGACTTCAATCTGAGGCTTGATGCAATTATTGGCCAGATTATACTAGAGATTCTTCTGGGATGGGTCAGACTACATGGACACTGACATCCCTTCCAATCCTCATATTCTGTGCAAGCTACTTCTCCCTGGTTCAAATCAATTCTTATTATGTGCCAGGCCCGGAAGGAAGGAAGGAAGGAAGGAAGGAAGGAAGGAAGGAAGGAAGGAAGGAAGGAAGGAAGGAAGGAAGGAAGGAGGGAAGGAGGGAAGGAAGGAAGGAGGGAAGGAGGGAAGGAGGGAAGGAAGGAAGGAAGGAAGGAAGGAAGGAAGGAAGGAAGGAAGGAAGGAAGGAAGGAAGGAAGGAAGGAAGGAAGGAAGGAAGGAAGGAAGGAAGGAAGGAAGGAAGGAAGGAAGGAAGGAAAGAAGGAAGGAAGGAAGGGAGGGAGGAAAAATACCTGCCCTTAAGGAGCTTCCATTCTTTGTTTTGTCCTTCATATTTGTGCTCTTAGTACTCAGCTCAGTGCCTGGCACACAGTAGATATTGAACAAATATTTGTTGATTGATTGACTCTACTGAGCGTCTACATGTTTGTGCACAGATAAGGAAACACAGATTCTGCTCAAGTACTAAAATGCTCTCACTAGTCTGCTGAGTGACAAAGCCTTGGGCCTCTGGGGCTGAGGCAGGGGGAAAACTGTGGGTTGGTATTGCCATGATAAAGATTTTATAATCTACAGTCTCTCAAGGAAAAAAAAAACATTTAAATGTTTATGCTCTGAATTTGGGCCATTCAGGAAAATAGCTGCCAAGAGTAATGGTGTTCTGATGGAACAAAGTGGTCTCTGTAATGTTGTTTCACCTAATGTTGTGTTTTCATCCATCCATCTCCCGGTGTCCTTAAGTCCTCCCAGTGCTGGGGTAGGAGTGGTACTGATTAGAGAGGTTCAAAGGCACCAGGTCAGGAGTTCAGCCTCAAAGAGAGGGTGCCACAAAGTCAAGGACCCATTAGAGGCAGCAAGTAGGCAGCAACCAGAGCCACGGGGCGAGTTGATGGGAGCCCTGGGATTCAAAGGGATCGGGTACCATCCAGTCCAGAGCTGACCTCACCCAAAGGTTTTGACTCTCTTCTCTCAGGGATCAGGAGCCTCCTCTTGAAAGTCCTGCGTTGGGGGCCAGCCCCTCCTCTGCTGATCTTCGGCCTGAGGTTCAGCTGTTGACAGCTCCCAGCTGCTGCCAGGGCTTCCTATATTGGAAACAGCTGAGTTTGCACAGTGGCAGATGGATGTAAACTGGGGTATGTTTGGAAGTACATAATCAAGGTATCCTTATAGGATTATAGATTCTGAACTGGAAGGGACCTCAGTGATCATCGAGTCAAACCCCCCTATATTTTCAATTGAGGAAACTGAGGCCCAGAGAGATTAAGGGACAACCAGGTCAAACTGGTAATAAATGGCAGAGACAGAGTTTGACACCATACCCTTTGACTCCAAATCCAAAACACTTTCCCCTGTTCTAAACCAGATACATACTCTTCAGTTTACAATCAATTGATCAACAAGCATCTATTAAGTACTTACTGTTTACCAGGTACAGTGTTAAACAAGGATACAAGTTCTTGCCCTCAAGGCTCTGGGCATTTGCACTGGCTGTGGTGCCCCATGTCTGTATTTCTCTTCCCATCTCCACCTCTTGGCTTCCCTCAGGTCCTAGCTGAAATCCCATCTTCTACAAGAAAACTTTCCCAGTTCCTCTTAATCCCAGGGCCTTTCCTCTGTTGATTGACTCCAATTTACCCTGTCTCTGATGTGTTGGTACATAACTGTTTGCATGTTGTCTACTTCATTGGACTGTAAACTTCTCAAGAAATAGGACCACCATTTTGCTTTTCTTCGTATGATCTGTGCTTCATCCATTTCCTGGCACAAAGTAGTTGTTAATAAATGCTTGTTGACTGACTGACTAACTGAAACCAGCACATATAAGATAAACAGTACTAGTGACTGGGAAACTGCAGTTCAGAGAGATTGCCCAGAGTCATATAGTTAGTCTTTGCATCTTGATTGATAAATAGATGAGTTAAGCCAAAAATAATCAGGAACCAAAGATATACTTATAGGTATGGATGGGACAGGAAAATGGATGGGAAAAGTCCATGCAACCGGCAAAAGAAAATCCAAAGAAGATATCCTTGGTCCTCTTTTTTCAGAGCTCCTCCCCCCACCTTGTAACTTCCTTTATTCTCTTGGTTTCAGTTATCACCTCTGCACAAGTGATCTCCAGACCCACATGTCCAACTCCATACTTGCTCATGGATGCTAGTCCAATACTTCCAAGTGTCTGCAGGTTATGTTCACTTGGATATACTGTCACTAAAAATACTGGGTGAACTCTAAGGTCCTTTCGAATCTAACATTCAATGAATGCCTAAAATTTCATTCATAATTTCTCCAAATCTCATCATCTTCTCTTACTTGACATAGTCAAGTAGATTTGAACCCAGAGTCACAGAAACTGATTTCATCTCCCAGTTGGGCAACTTATACCTTATGTGACCTTGGATGAGTCATTGAACCTCTTCATAGCTCCAATTTTTTTTTAAACCCTTACTTTCCATCTTGGAGTCAATACTGTGTATTGTAAGGGCTAGGCAATGGGGGTAAAGTGACTTGCCCAGGGTCACACAGCTGGGAAGTGTCCGAGGCCAGATTTAAACCTAGGACCTCCTGTCTCTAGGCCTGACTCTCAATACACTGAGCCACCCAGTTGCCCCTTCATAACTCCGATTCTTGAACTATAGAGAGATGAGATTGGACCAAAGGTTCTCTGTGGTCTTTTCTTGTCTTAGATCTATTATTCTATGAAGCTATATACCTTCTTGGAGCCTCAGTTTTATTATCTATAAAAGGAAGATGTTAAATTAAATGATCCCTGAGGTCCCTTCCAGTTCTATGATCTTTTTTGGAGAACATAAACTCATTGAGGGCAAGGTCTAAGATTGGGGGACTTTTTTGTTTTATCTCTGTATGCCTTGGCCCCAAGAATAGTGCCTGCCATTTAGTAGAGGCTTAATAAATACTTATGGACCCCAAATCAAAGTGACCCTCCTGCTCTCCACATGGCAAAACTGAACTGATTCTCAGTCTAATAAAAGTCCTTTGGCTCTGCTAGGAGGGATTAAGGTCAGAGAAATGGTTAGCTATCTTTCCTGCTCATGTCATCATTCCTACTTTTCAGAGTCAATCAGCTTCTCATGGGGGGGGGGAAGGGGAAATAATCCACAAAGAAGGAAGAAATCAGTTCCCCACATATTCCAACCACACTGTTCATTTCTCCTCGGGCACCGGCTATGGAGCAAATAGTAGGCAATGGTGATTATTCCCTCCCTTGGCAGGAGCAGCAGAACCAAAGAGATTATACACACAGCACTTGGAAAGCACCCACAGTCATTGCTGCCAGAAAATGGGGTCCTTCTTGTTCCATTTTCGGTTAGGTAGATAGCACAAGAGGGATCTGCTTACCCCAGTTGGTGGGTTGATGATAAATAGATTTCCCAAAGGGAAGAGGGCTTGGCTCAGAGGGGGATCCTCTGTGCAGAATAGAAGGTGAGGCAGAGGACATGGAAATCTATTGAGTGATGGAGCACTTAGCAGAGTTATTTACTATTGCATCTCTCTCTTTTCTCTGCCAACCACATAATTAATGGCTCCTTTGCAAAAGTTTTCATCACTGAGGTACTTCTTTTCCAAGAATGGATATCATCTCATTGAACCTAGAATCTATCTCCTAGGCAGATGAGATTGGCTCTTCGCTTTTATCCTCACTCCCACCCCCACTCCTAGCCCACCATAAACCCAAGGTGTTCGCAGGACCAGGGATGCTGGAGAGAGAGCAGAGCTATATTCCCTCACTTTGGGACCTGAACTGATTACACTTCCCTCACTACCATACATTAGACAGCTCGGTGTCCCAGTGGACAGAGAGCTGGAACTGGAGTTGAGAAGACCTGAGTTCACATCCTGACCTAGACACCCCATAGCAAGTTATTTGATTTCCCTGAGCCTCAGTGTCCTCATCTATAAAATGGGGGTCATACTAGCACCTCCCTTCCAGAGTTGTGAGGATTAAAGGAAATAGCATCTGTAAACTGCTTTGCAAATCTTAAAATGCTATAGAAATATTCATGATCATCACAAGTCATTCCTCATGCCCAGAATCAATGGCCTTCCTCCTCCCTTTGTCCTCTTTTGAGATTCAACTCAAGAACCACTTCCTCTAAGAAGTCTACCCTGATTCCCCAAATCATTAGCACTTGCCCCTTCTTCAATCATTCTTGTGTTACATTTATTTGCATACATATTGGACACACAAGGTGGAAATTGTTAAAGCAGACAAAGGAAGTAGCCATGGTGTTCCATTATGCCCAACTCTGTTAGCTGGCTCATTTCAACATTTAGGGAACAATGATAACCGAAGTGCCTGAGAGGCATCCTGAGGCACCGGAGTACCTCCTGAGTCAACAAAGAAAGGTTAAATGGCATCTGGCATCTGCTCTGCTGCCAGGGCTATCTGACTACATTCTAATCAGGACCAGATAGCTAGGGCTAGAAGGAAAGTCAGAGGCAATCTAGACCGACCACCTCATTTTACAGATGAGGAAACTGAGCCCTAAGAAGGTTAGGTGACTCAGACCTATGAATAAGCATCCTTTACCTCCCCAAGTTATTCGTATTCATATGCTTACTCAACTGCTTAATAAAAATGTATTGGAATGAATAGGATTCAAAGAGAGAGAAGACAGAGGCATGAAGAATATGCTCAGAGTTCCATCTCAGACCAAAGTCTTGGGACTGTATGTCTTTTCTGGGATGCCGAATGCTGATGCCAGCTCCAGCTTCCCGGAAAGTCATTTGTTAAAATTTCAGTGTGAACATTTACACCTCAGAAATCAGCAAATGCTAAAAACTGGGAGCTTGATTTCTTGTTTTGTTGATTGTCTAGATTTAAGAAAGTCATGGGGGAAATGTTAATAATGCAGATAAAACTTTAAAGTTTGTCATTCAAAAAGCTGTTTGTTAAATATTTACTAGCACACGGTTGCCCCTTCTTATCTGTGGATGGCATCCAAATGTGATGAAACACAGAACTGGCAGTCTTGGAGTCACGGAAGGTAAGAAGTGGAAGGAGCTTCAGAGGCCACCCGACCATAAGATTGCAGGAGTCTGGAGTCAGAAGGGACATTTTACAGATGAGGAAACTGAGGCCCAGGGAGACAAAGTGAATAACCTAAATTCACCTTAATTATAAGCATGGGAATAGTGGGTGGATGGAGATTTGAACCTTGGTTTTCTAATTCAAGGATGCCCCTCAGACAACATCACTGGCAAAGTAGTCAGCTGTCTTCTGCTCGAAGACCTCCAGTGAAGGGGAAGGGAGCCACATTAGATGGAGCCCATTGCACCTTTGAATGGTTCTAATTATTGGAAAATTTTTCCAACATCGAGCCAACATTTTCCTCTTTTAATGTCCCTCCGTTGTTCCTAGGGCATCAGGCACTAGGACTGGGATTGAAGAAATTCAGAGACTCTGGAGGAGGGCTGAAAGAGACTGAAGAAAAGAGAAATGATTCTTGACTTTGGTCTAATAGAGGAAATCAGACACAAGTACTTTAAAAATTACTATGTGCACACATTTACGTACCCTAAAAATATACATACTCCTTTTTCCAGCTAAACAAAACTAACTACGAAGAGAGAGAGGCGGGAATAATTGACAAGCCAAAGAAAGAAAGGGTTAAATTGGGAAAGGCACTAAGGAGGGTCAGAGTTCTTGGTGACATGCCAATGGAGAATAAAACAATCCAAAGTAAAGTGACAACGGAGACAGTAAGGGCAGAATTAGAAATTATTGAATCAGAAAACCAAGGTTCAAGTCTCCATTCGCCCTCTATTCCCATGCTTATAACCAAGGTCAGTTTAGGTAAGTCACTTTGTCTCCATGGGCCTCAGTTTCCTCATCTGTAAAATGAAGGAGTTCAAGGTGTTGGATGGCTGAGGTGCCTTCTAGCTCTAGATCAAGGGGAAAGAGGTAGCCCAGTGGATCGATTTCACACTGGATCTGGAGTCAGGAAAACCTAAATTCCAATCCCAATTCAGATTAGCTGTGATGATGGGAAAATCACAGCCTCTCTCAGCCTGAGTTTCTTTACCTGTAAAATGGGAATAATGATATCACCTGCCTCACAGGTTAGTAGTTGTAAGGATGGCATGAGATTATATTTGTAAGGTACTGTATAAACCTTATACATACTAGCTGTTATAGACCATTCTTGGTTTACTTACATTTACATAACCCAAATTTGACTCCCTGGTTGGTGGCAGCAGCAGGAACCCATGCCAGAGGTCCCTTGCTCTAGGCACTAAAGAGGTCACTGAAGAGGTTTTAGCTTCGGGGGGCCCTGGGCACTGAAGCGACTCAGGCAGGGGTAAAAGGGGGCAGGCACTGAACAGCATGGGGAAGGTCTGTGGAATGGTCCTCTCATTAAGCAAGAACAAGTTGAGTTTTTATGATTTATAATCCTATTTTGATCTTGGATGAGTCACCTCCTTTCCCTGGGCCTCAGTTTACAAAATAAGTGGTCTCTGAGATCCCTCCAGGATCCAATGTGTCATCTGGATCAATCATTTCAATTCTCCCAGCCTCGGTGTGCTCCCCTGTAAAATGAGAGGGTTGGATTACGCCAGGGGTATAGAAATAGAATATTAAAAAGAACAAATAGTGAATAGAAAGGGATTCCTACAGGTCACCCACAAATGAACATTATGTTGTATTTTTGTTTCTTGGTAAATAGTTCCCAGTGATGACATTTTCATCTGGTTAGAGCCGCATCCAGGGTACCAGCCTCATGTCTGACCCCTCTGAGCTACCTGGTCCCTCGTTCTAGAGTCTGTGACTCACCTGTGCAGAGGTACTCATGGGAGTGAGCCCAGCAGCCTCCCTTTGAAGAGGAAGAACTCTGGGTCTAGGAAGAGGAACAGTGACTTTGCCCAAGGACAGACAGCCCCCTTCCTGGCAGAGCAGGGCTCAGAGCCCAGATCGCCTAACCTCCAAGTTCAAGGCTCTGATGTGCCCATCATCCCCCTGAAGACAAGGGCACCACTCCCAGCTGAAGCGCCCAGTGGAGAGGTGAGCACCCACATAACCTGGGGATGAGCAGGCAGTAATTACAAACCAGCACCTGTCCCAGAGCTCCCCTTGGGAATTCTTCTGCTAGCTAAGTGCCGCCCCAGCTTCCCAGTTCAGCAGAAACCAAAGAGGGCTTCACCTCTCTCTCTCTCAGGCAATTAACATGCTCATTTGCTTGAGTGCAAATAATATTTTGCTGTGATTTGAAAATGCACGAGGGGCTTCTGGGCCCTTGTAGGAGAACCTGTGTGGTTTGCTCATCAGTGCAAATGCTTTCCTCTAGAAGTGTCCTCTAAACCTACTGCATCATCAGAGGCAAAGCGCTTCAACCTAAGGAGTGGCACAGATGAGGGCAGAAAGAGCCGGGGTCCTTAATTGGGAAGGTGGAGAGAAAGAGGGCTCAGTCAGCTAGTGCCTGGACCCTTAACCTTTTCCTCTTTCTTTTGAAATGGCCCAACACCTGTGAGGATGGCCGTGTGAGGGTATCCCTTCAGTTTTCAGCCCATCCTTCCTCTCCTCCCAAGCCTATGTACTAAATTTGGGCATCAATGAGGTCAGTCTGCCCACACCGTGGACCAGTTCCCTTAGGCAGGAGCTATGTGGCCTCAAAACTCAGCAAATATTTGTTAAGCCCATATTCTGTGCTCAGCTCTGAGACGATAAAGACAGAAACAAGACAGACTCTGTTTTCAGGAAACTTATATTCTCCACAGTCTATAACATATACATGGTATGATGTAACAGAAGACAAATGAATGGGAGCCCAGTCCTTAGGAGCATTCCATAGTGATCTACCAGATGCAGGGAATCCCCTAAGATGCACACATGTTCAATACTGCCTATCCTCTGCCTGGGAAAGGAAAAGCTGCCATTGGCTACGGAGCCAGAATTGAGTATATTAAAGAAGACCAGAGTTTTAATGAACCTGTGCGCTTGAAAAAGCATCAGGGATCCAGTGATGAGAGTCCACACCAGAAAGACCAGCATCCAAGCCAAGCAAAGCATCCCAAATTAAGAAATAATATCAATTCTTAGTATACATGCACCAATGTACTTAAAAGAAATCAAATGGATTTATACGAGAAATAGACAACAAAACCACGATTATTTGGGATCCTCAATTTACCCCTTTCTGACTTAGACAAATGGTGTTTTGTTTTGTTTTATCTTTATTTTTATCCTAATAACAAATTTACATAAGTTTCCCAGAGTTATAGGAGTCATGATGTCTCCCTCTCCACTTCTCTTCCCCCTCCTGGAGTTGGCAAGCAATTCCACTGGGTCATACATGTATTATCACTTAAAACATTGCCATATTATTTATTTTTGTAAGAGAATAATCTTATAAAAGCAAAATATCAAATCATATACTCAAATAAACAAGTGATAATTCATATGTTTTCATCTGGATTCCTACTCCAACTGTTTTTACTCTAGATGGGGATAAAATTCTTTTTCATAAGTCCCTCAGAATTGTCTTGGATTATTGTATTGCTGTAGTTTTTTAAAGCTAAATAAAAAAGAAATTAAGGGGAAAAAAGAAATTAAAGATTTGTAAAGAATTGGAGAAAAGTTGAGAGTGCTCTGGAGATTAATAAAAGAGAATTAAAGGATTATACATATTTCTCAGTTTTTAAAGCACGTTTACAAAATCTTGTGAGAAGGCACAGAAACATCCAAAACAAATATCACCATTCTTTAATGAATACAACACAATAAAAAATTATAATAAAAAATAGGCATTTGAGGAAAGGATTCAAACTTAAATAGGGACTAAATAATAAAATCCTAGAGAAGATGTTGGTCAGAAAAGAAATAATAGGAAAATAGAGAATTTCATCGGAACAAATGACAACAACAAGACACAAAAAATTCTAGTCCAGTTAGAAGGTAAGACACTCTGGAACAAAAGATTTCACACACAATTATCTCTGATGGTTATTATTAGAGCATTCTTTGTGGTACCAAAGAACTGGAAACTGTGTAATTAGGATTTGCACCCCAGAACTCTCTCTCCCAGCATTCCATGTTCCTTCTCACATTATGTGCTAACATAGGGAGGATATGAGTTTTGTGTAGCTCTGGCCTCAAGATCTTTTCCCCTGATCACAGCTGGGAAAACTGATTTTATTCAGGCTTTTACTTTTGTCTTTTCATTTCTTTTACTTCAAATGATTATTAATAAATCTTATAAAACATAATACTTGGAGTTATTGGATATTCATTTAAATTTTACAAAACAAAGTGAATGCTCATTGATGGAGATGGTGGCTAAAACAATTCTGTTCTATTATTACAGTGGAATATTGTACAATAAGAAATGAGGAATTGGAAGAATAAAAGAGAAGTGTGGGAAGAAACAATAGCTAACATTTATATAATACTTTGTAGTTTTCAAAGATCTTTACACATATTATCTCATTTGATTCTTTACAATAACCCTGTAACTTCAATATTATTAGTTAACCCCATTTTACAGAAGGAGCAATTGAAGCTGAGTGATGTTAAGTGATTTGCCCAGGGTCATACAGTTAGCATCTGAGGCAGGGTTTGAACTCAGTTCTTTCAGCTCCAAGTTCATCACTCTCTCTGTTGTGCCAACTAGGCCCCTCAAAAATTTGTTTGAACTGATGCATAGTAAATTAAGCAGAACCAAGAGAAAAATTCATAATGACTACAAAAATGTAGCTGAAAATTACAATAAAGAACTTAGACTCTGAGTAATTGAAAAACCAATGAAACATACTTCTTCCCTCATAGCAGGACTACCAGGACAGAATATTATATACATTGTCATACATGGCTTATAAATCAATTTTGCTTGTTTGTTTTTGCTTAATTGTTTTTCTTGAGCACAAAAGGGAAAGTTCAGTCTAGAGGAAGAATAGGAAATAACTGTGATGTAAAGACTAAAGGCATTAATAAAACATTTTAAGATAGAATTGAGAGAGAAAGAAGCCATCCAAGGATTAGAAGGGCATGATTAAGACAAGCTCATGAGTTTAGCAGGGAAATAAAAGTAATTTCAAATAAAGAACCCTAATTCTAGACTTATTTCATACATTAGAGAGTATGACAACTGATATCTCTGACTTTTTTTCCCAGGGCCTTAACCCAAATTCTTCAGATCCCACTGAAGAAAAGCATCTTGGGCTCACCATTAACTAGCACAAATGCTGCCGTTTTCCAGACTCTGGAGGTCAGGTTATCCAGTCTATCAGCCCCCAAGAGGGTTCAAGTAATGAAAGTGCCTAAGGGACAGATTGCCTGGGAACTGGCTGACCAATCACCACTGGGCCCCCCTTCTATTCTGCCCCGTTGATAATTTACACTGGTCTGAGGAAATCATTGCTAGCTATTGATTCGGAAAGCAGCCGAGGAAGGGGGAGCAAATAAAGTACAATAATAATGTGAGGAAGGAGAAAGACTACAGAAGAACACCAAAGGTTCACTTAACTCCTATTTGGTCGATAGACTGTTTATTGAAACGCATTATTCTTCTGTTCCTGATTCCCAGAAGCAACTGTACTGCCTGGAAGACTACAGCAACCTAGTCAGCCTTCTCTGTCTGCCATTGATTTTAATGGATAAAGACAGAGTTTTGGATAAGATCGTGTAAAATGGTGATTCCCAAAACCGATCTGTGCAACCCATAATGAAGATGATTATCCTAGGGGAGCTGCTCCTGGCAGCTAATCCTTGGACAATAAACTGGTGGCATGTTTTTAATCTCCCATCCCCCCTCCTCCATCCTCCATCTCTCATCTCTCTCTCTCTCTCTCTCTCTCTCTCTTCTCTCTCTCTCTCTCTCTCTCTCTCTCTCTCTCTCTCTCTCTCTCTCTCTCTCTCTCTCTCTCCTCAACTTCTTCTTATCCGCTCCCCAACCTATGCCAGTGGGACATAGTCTTAAGAATTCATGGAGGTCCTAAACAGAATCCCCATCCTTTCCAAAGGAGATATAAAGAGAAAAATCAGATGGTTCAGTGTTCAAGTCCCTATACCCCCTTGGTATATCACTGATGATTCTCCAGACCTGTGACTCTATCTTTTGCCAAGACCAGCAGAAGCCACAGAATGATAGCAGAAATTATGCCCAGTGAATGACTATTGGTTCTTTGAAATCCCTTGTGCATGGCAGGAAGGACATTTTTTGGACTTTTATACAGGGATTATACAGATCTTTTATACAGGAAATTCTCAAAGAACATATCACTTCAATCAATGTGAATCAGAACCTCCTCAGACATCTAGAGTCTTAAGGAGCTGGCTGCAGCACTGAAAGAGATTGTACCTTGGCTAGGGAGATGCTCTCCTGAGCCTTTTACCACTAAGTGGGGGAGACTGAAGAAAATCAGTTGCAGAAAAGATGGTGAAAGGGGACGGCTAGGTGACTCATTGGATTAAGAACTGGGCCTAGAGACAAGAAGTCCTGGATTCAAATTTTATCTCAGACACACCCTGGGTAAGTCATTTAGCCAACATTGCCTAACCTTTATTACTCTTCGGTCTTGGAACCAATACACAGACTTGATTCTAAGACAGAAGGCAAAGGAAAAAAAAGAAGAATCGAAGAGAAGAGAAGAGAAGAGGAGAGGAGAGGAGAGGAGAGGAGAGGAGAGGAGAGGAGAGGAGAGGAGAGGAGAGGAGAGGAGAGGAGAGGAGAGGAGAGGAGAGGAGAGGAGAGGAGAGGAGAGGAGAGGAGAGGAGAGGAGAGGAGAGGAGAGGAGAGGAGAGGAGAGGAGAGGAGAGGAGAGGAGAGGAGAGGAGAGGAGAGGAGAGGAGAGGAGAGGAGAGGAGAGAAGAGAAGAGAAGAGAAGAGAAGAGAAGAGAAGAGAAGAGAAGAGAAGAGAAGAGAAGAGAAGAGAAGAGAAGAGAAGAGAAGAGAAGAGAAGAGAAGAGAAGAGAAGAGAAGAGAAGAGAAGAAGAGAAGACCACAATGGCATGAGTGTCCCTTCAGTAGTGTCTAAACTGGTTTGAAGGGAATAGATTTCATCGGATAATGGATTAAACACTGAAAGAGAACTTAAAGGCAATAAAGCCCAACTTTACCCCTTATTTTTCAGATGAGGAAATTTAGGCTTAGAGAAATCAGGTGATTTGCCTAGGGTATCACAACTAAACCTAAATCTTCCTGAATCTAAATATAGTGCCCTACCCAGTATGACACAACATCTCATCTGTTATTGGAGGTCTAAGAAAATCAAGAATAAGATGGGGAAGAACACAACAATGCTGGGATCCAAGAAGGGAAAAGGTTGCCAGAAAAATTCACATTGTCAGCCAAGGACACTGTAGAAAAATCAGTACAATGATTGATAAAGACAGACCAAAGCTGGCTAAGGAGGTTAAATGAGTAAACACTGAAAGAAGGAGCCACCTCAGTGGACAAATACTTCACAACAAAGGAAATTAAATGAAACTCCCCAAAGAAAGGAAAGTTACAACAAATTCAACAAGTCTTCCAGAAACAATAATGGGGCAACTGAAAAAACAATTTAGGAGAGCCAAGAACTAAAGGAAAAGATCACAGAAATAAGGATAGAAGCTAGATCTCTAGGGTGAAAAAAAAATCTCTGTTTAACCAGAGATTACAGATTTTAGAACAAAAGAAGAAATCATTCTCCACAATAGTATATTATCAGAAAAAGAAAATGACAGGTTTGGAATGTCAAAAATGCAGACAAATTCCCCAAAAGGAAAAATAATGGATCAAGATAGGAAAGACATATAGAACCTCTACAAAATAAAAATACTGAACTTAGAGGATGCAAAGAAAAATTCTAAGGTTTGTAAGTCTTCTGGAAAAAAATCTCAAGTAAAAGAAAGCCTGAATACACCAATAAATCATGCAGAAAATTTTTCCAGGTATCTTGTACACAGACAGCAAAGTTTAAATCAAGAGAATCATAGATTTATTTAAAATTCCTTGACCTAGGAAAGGCATAGAAAGGAATTAGCATTTATTAAGCACCTACTATGTGCCAGGCATTCCACTAAGTGTCATACAAATATTATCTTTTTTGGATCCTTACAACAACCCTAGGAGGTAGGTGGTGGTATTGTCCCCATTTTTGAGTTGAGAAAACTGAGGCAGACAAAGGTTAAATGACTTGCCCAGAATCACATAGCTCATGAATGAGGCTGTTTTTTTTAACTAAGGTCCTCCTAATTCCATCACCATATCCACTATGCCCACTTAATTGCCTGGAATCAAAGCTTTTAAACTGTCAGGGTCCTCAGAGATCATCAAGTACAACTATTTCGTGGTATAACATAAAGCAAAGTTCTGTTGGCACTCCCAAAATAACATTTCCTAATAAGTAAAGAGTAAACATCATAGAAAATAATTAAATGTTCAGTAAGAGAGGAGTCCAAATGATTCTTTCAAAGGAACCCTGAGGTGAGTAGGACATTCAACATGCAAACTGAACAAGATGCAGAAAATTAAATCCTTTCAGATACCAGAAAACGACTAAGAAAAAAGAAAAGGTTCGTTTTCATTTGGCAAGGGCTAGACAAGGACATGAATGTTCAGGAGGGTTGGAGAGAATGTTTATTGTTTGATTTTCTAAAAAAAACTCATGAATAACAGTGAGAAGACAGAGAGTATAAATGGGTGAATTAATCTAAGAAGTAAAAAAAGGCATAATGGGAAAATGAGAAAGATAAGATAGGAGAAATGAATTAATATTTCAAAAGGAAAATATTTCATACTCTTAGGAGTAAATCAATATAATAAATGGAATATGGACAGAGGAGAGTGGAAGATAGGTGGACTAGGAAATGACAAGACAGAACTCATGAGGCAAGATGGCCAAGAGACTTTCCTTTTCTTCTTCTAACTTTGGATTGGTAGAAGAGGACAGATCAACTACAGGGCAGATCAGAGAAAACAGAATGGCACAGGAAGTAGAAAGGGAATAATCTGGCAGCAATCTGACTGGATCTCACAGAGGCAAAAAGAGTTGAGTATAGCATCTTACGAAGAACTCATTTTCATGGAGAGGATTGGACACTTCAGGAGAAGAATTTCTCCAAAACGGATTTGCACATCTCAATCATACTTCTACTTGGAACTAGGAAAATTTGGGAAATCAGTGATAGGGAGGAATGTCTTGATTAGAGTTGAAGAGAACATGGTATAATCAATAGGACAGAATTATAGTTCTCACTTATGTAATGCTTTAAGTTTCATGTTAGCTCATCCAATCTTATAACAACCCTAGGAGGTAGGTGCTCTTATTATCCCCATTTTATTGATAAGGCAAACAGGGGTAACGTGTTTTACCCAGAGTCATATAGCATTTAAGTGTTTGGGGCAGGATTCCCAAACTCAATCTTCTAGACTCCAAGCCCAATCCTATATCTCTCCATAGATGGTGGTAAGGGATAAGTGAAGAGAGAAAAGATGAATAGATAGGGTTGGACTCCCCAGACTCAGGTTATAGAACTCCTCTCCCCAACTGCACAATCTCCAACCAGAGTTAGCATTCCCAAGACTGGATTTCAGGAAAATTCTAGAGGAATTGGGGAACAAGAAAGGATGAGAAATGAAATAAACATTTCTTGAAATAGGACATTATACATTAATGACACTTAAATAAAAGAATAGATGAAGTTTGCAAGGATCAAGTTTGCCAAGAGAATATTAGGTGTCTCGGTCTTGGTTGAGTGGAGAAAGGGAAGGGTTCAGCCATTGAGAAAGAGACAATAACAATAAAAATGAAGAGCAATTAGTTCCTGTAAAATTTATTGTCAAAAATAGAGATGGAAGATACTCAACTAAGCTCTTTTTATGAGACAAAAATCATGCCAGAAACTCAAAACCAGAGAGAGATAATGGAGAAAAAGAGAAGCGTAGGCCAATTCATTAATGAATATTGTTGCAAAAGTTTTAGATAAAATTCTTGGAAGAATATTATAGCTATTTGTCCAGAAAATAATTTGCTATAATTAAGTTGAATACAAACCAGAGATATAAAGATATTCTAACATTAGGAAAATAATTAACATAATTAATCATATAAACAATAAAGAAATTAAAACCATATTCTTATTTCAATAAATTCAGAAAATAAACTTTGACAAAAAACAACATTTCTTTATGTTTAAAGTCATTGGAGTTACTTAATATGCTTGTGTTTAATATTTTTTTCTTTTCTTTCCTTTTATATGTTTGTATTTAAAGCCAAGATCTATCAATGCTTACAATAAAAAAAAAATACTAGAATCTTTCCCAGCATAAACAAAATAAAGCAAAGATACCCCCTTACCCACTATAGGAAGGGAGGAAGGAAGGAAGGAAAGATGAAAAGAAGAAGGAAAGAAGAAAAGGGAAAAGCATTTATTAAGGACCTACTAAGAGCCAAACACTGTGCTAAGTATTTTACAAATGTTACTTCATTTGATCCCTGTAACAACCCTGTGATATAGGTGCTATTATTATCCCCATTTTATAATTAAGGAAACTGAGAAAGAGGTTAAGTGATTTGCCCAGGGTCACACAGCCCCTAAATATATGAGGCCAAATTTGGACTCAGATCTTCTTGACTCTAGGCCAAGAACTCTATCCATTATACCACCTTGCTGCCTTTTTTCTATAATTATAGAAATTCCACTGGGGGCAGTATGACAAAAGAGCAAATTTAAAGGTATAAATAAACATTGGTAAAGAGGAGACAAAATTATTCCTATTTTCAGATGACATGGCAATGCACTTAGAAAACCTTAAAGAATTAGTGAATAAACTAACATGATTAATAGCTTTAGCCTTCACAGCTGTGTGACCTAGGGCAAGTCACTTAACTCCCATTGCCTAGCCCTTACCACTCTTCTGCCTTGGAGCCAATACACAGTATTGACTCCAAGATGGAAAGTAAGGTTTTTTTTTTAAATTATTAATAGCTTTAGCAAGGTAGAAAATACAAAATAAATCCACAAAAATTGTTAGCATTTTATATAGAAACCCCAAAAATAATTATACATGAAATTATATTCAAAATAATTACAAAATGTATAAAAGTATATATATGGGCACTTGATCAAGAGCCAGCAGCATTTAGAGCTGGAAATGGCTGTAAAAATCATCTAGCCCACCCCATCCCCTAATTTACAGTAAAGGAAACTGAGAACTAGGAAGAGAAATTATTTGCTTAATGCCACACAGGTCATCAATAGCAGAGGTGAAATTCAGACTCAAGTCTTCAGACTCACAATTCAGGGTCCTTTCCATTATTGAATTCTGCCTCAATAGTCTAGAAGACAAGTACGAGAATGGTAAGTTATTCTCCAGGGTCCTTCGCCTAGTGAGTAATCAATATCAGGAGGACCAGGTAAGGGTAGGGGTCTGGGCAGCCAAAGTCACCCTTCAATTTGGTAATCTCAGTGCTCTCCACTGTAGATAGGTTTCAGCCTTAGACCTGGAAAGAGGAGTCTTTTCATAAAGTATGGACATAGAAAGAGGTTCCTGAACCCAAAATAACTGCCTGACACGGTGTCTAAAATTGCTACCACTAGTCACTTTTTTGAGTAAAGGCATCAAAGGCCCCTGTTGACATGTAAATACTCAAGAGGGAAAATGCATTCACCAGTTATCACCCCATAACATTCAGCATGATCATTTACCAGAATAACCAGCCAATTCCCTAGAAAAGTCTTGAGGCCACATAACCTGCCCGAACATACACATTTATTGCTACAACAGAGTCAAGAG
>NC_077228.1:518677955-518712955 GCF_027887165.1 Monodelphis domestica | reverse complement strand
CTTTTTTTTTTTTTTAAATATATTTTATTTGATCATTTCCAAGCATTATTCGTTAAAGACATAGATCATTTTCTTTTCCTCCCCCCCACCCCCCATAGCCGACGCGTAAGTCCACTGGGCATTAGATGTTTTCTTGATTTGAACCCATTGCTTTGTTGATAGTATTTGCATTAGAGTGTTCATTTAAAGTCTATCCTCTGTCATGTCCCCTCAACCTCTGTATTCAGGCAGTTGCTTTTTCTCGGCGTTTCCACTCCCATAGTTTATCCTTTGCTTATGAATGGTGTTTTTTTTCTCCTGGATCCCTGAAAGTTGTTCAGGGACATTACACCGCCCCTAATGGAGAAGTCCATTACGTTCGATTATACCACAGTGTATTAGTCTCTGTGTACAATGTTCTCCTGGTTCTGCTCCTCTCGCTCTGCATCACTTCCTGGAGGTTGTTCCAGTCTCCATGGAACTTCTCCACTTTATTATTCCTTTGAGCACAATAGTATTCCATCACCAACATATACCACAGTTTGTTCAGCCATTCCCCAATTGATGGGCATCCCCTCGTTTTCCAGTTTTGGGCCACCACAAAGAGCGCAGCTATGAATATTTTTGTACAAGTCTTTGTGTCCATTATCTCTTTGGGGTACAGACCCAGCAGTGCTATGGCTGGGTCAAAGGGTAGATATTCTTTTGTCGCCCTTTGGGCATAGTTCCAAATTGCCCTCCAGAATGGTTGGATCAGTTCACAACTCCACCAGCAATGAATTAATGTCCCTACTTTGCCACATCCCCTCCAGCATTCATTACTTTCCTTTGCTGTTATGTTAGCCAATCTGCTAGGTGTGAGGTGATACCTCAGAGTTGTTTTGATTTGCATCTCTCTGATTATAAGAGATGTAGAACACTTCTTCATGTGCTTGTTAATAGTTTTGATTTCTTTATCTGAGAACTGCCTATCCATTTCCCTTGCCCATTTATCAATTGGAGAATGGCTTGATTTTTTGTACAATTGATTTAGCTCATTATAAATATGAGTAATTAAACCTTTGTCAGAGGTTTCTATGAAGATTTTTTCCCAATTTGTTGTTTCCCTTCTGATTTTAGTTACATTGGTTTTGTTTGTACAAAAGCTTTTTAGTTTGATGTAGTCAAAATTATTTATTTTACATTTTGTGATTCTTTCTATATCTTGCTTGGTTTTAAAGCCTTTCCCCTCCCAAAGGTCTGACATGTATACTATTCTGTGTTTACCCAATTTACTTATGGTTTCCTTCTTTATGTTTAAGTCACTCACCCATTTTGAATTTATCTTGGTGTAGGGTGTGAGGTGTTGATCTATTCCTAGTCTCTCCCACACTGTCTTCCAATTTTCCCAGCAGTTTTTATCGAATAGTGGATTTTTGTCCCAAAAGCTGGGATCTTTGGGTTTATCGTATACTGTCTTGCTGAGGTCGTTTTCCCCCAGTCTATTCCACTGATCTTCCTTTCTGTTTCTTAGCCAGTACCAAATTGTTTTGATGACTGCTGCTTTGTAGTATAGTTTGAGGTCTGGGACTGCAAGGCCCCCATCATATGTGTTTTTTTTCATTATTTCCCTGGATATCCTTGATCTTTTGTTCTTCCAAATGAACTTTGTTATGGTTTTTTCTAAATCAGTGAAGAAGTATTTTGGTAGTTCAATGGGTATGGCACTAAATAGATAAATAAGTTTGGGTAGGATGGTCATTTTTATTATATTGGCTCGTCCTATCCATGAGCAGTTAATGTTTTTCCAATTGTTCAAGTCTAGTTTTAGTTGTGTGGCGAGTGTTTTGTAGTTGTGTTCATATAGTTCCTGTGTTTGTCTTGGGAGATAGATTCCTAGGTATTTTATTTTGTCTAAGGTGATTTTGAATGGGATTTCTCTTTCTAGTTCTTGCTGCTGAGCTGTGTTGGAGATATATAGAAAAGCTGATGATTTATGTGGGTTTATTTTGTATCCTGCAACTTTGCTAAAGTTGTTGATTATTTCAATTAGCTTTTTGGTTGAATCTCTGGGATTCTTTAAGTAGACCATCATGTCATCCGCAAAGAGTGATAACTTGGTCTCCTCCTTGCCTATTCTGATACCTTCAATTTCTTTATCTTCTCTAATTGCTACTGCTAGTGTTTCTAGTACAATGTCAAATAGTAGAGGTGATAATGGGCATCCTTGTTTCACTCCTGATCTTATTGGGAATGCATCTAGTTTATCCCCATTGCAGATGATATTAGCTGTTGGTTTTAGATATATACTGTTTATTATTTTTAGGAATGACCCTTCTATTCCTATGCTTTCTAGTGTTTTTAATAGGAATGGGTGTTGTATTTTATCAAAGGCTTTTTCTGCATCTATTGAGATAATCATGTGGTTCTTGCTAGTTTGCTTGTTGATGTGGTCAATTATGTGGATGGTTTTCCTAATGTTGAACCAGCCCTGCATCCCTGGTATGAATCCTACTTGATCATGGTGAATGATCCTTCTGATCACTTGCTGGAGTCTTTTTGCTAGTATCCTATTTAAAATTTTTGCATCTATATTCATTAGGGAGATTGGTCTATAGTTTTCTTTCTCTGTTTTTGACCTGCCTGGTTTTGGAATCAGTACCATGTTTGTGTCGTAAAAGGAGTTTGGTAGAACTCCCTCTTTGCTTATTATGTCAAATAGTTTGTATAGTATTGGGGTTAACTGTTCTCTGAATGTTTGATAGAATTCACAGGTGAATCCATCAGGCCCTGGGGATTTTTTCTTAGGAAGTTCTTTGATGGCTTGATGAATTTCAATTTCTGATATGGGATTATTTAAGAATTCTATTTCCTCTTCTGTTAGTCTAGGCAGTTTGTATTTTTGAATATATTCATCCATTTCTCCTAAATTGGTGTATTTATTGCCATATAATTGGGCAAAGTAATTTCTAATGATTGCCTTAATTTCCTCCTCATTGGAGGTGCTGTCCCCCTTTTCATCTTTAATGCTGTGAATTTGCTTTTCTTCCTTCCTTTTTTTAATTAGATTGACCAGTACTTTGTCTATTTTGTTTGTTTTTTCAAAGTACCAGCTTCTTGTCTTATTTATTAAATCAATAGTTCTATCACTTTCGATTTTATTAATTTCTCCCTTAATTTTTAGGATTTCTAATTTGGTTTTCTGCTGGGGGTTTTTAATTTGATCGCTTTCGAGTTTTTTCAATTGCATTTCCAATTGATTGATCTCTGCTCTCCCTTGTTTGTTAATATGAGCTTTCAGGGATATGAATTTGCCTCTGATTACCGCTTTGGCTGCATCCCAAAAGGTTTGAAAGGATGTTTCGCCATTGTCATTTTCCTTGATGAAATTATTAATTGTTTCTATGATTTCTTCTTTAGCTAAACGGTTTTGGAGTATCATATTGTTTAATTTCCAATTGGTTTTAGATTTGGTTTTCCATGTACCATTACTAATCATTATTTTTATTGCCTTGTGATCTGAGAAGGCTGCATTCATTATTTCTGCTTTTTTGCATTTGTGTGCTATGTTTCTGTGACCTAATGTATGGTCAATTTTTGTGAATGTGCCATGTGGTGCTGAGAAGAAGGTGTATTCCTTTTTATCCCTATTTATTTTTCTCCATATGTCTATTAATTCTAATTTTTCTAAGATTTCATTCACTTCTTTTACCTCTTTCTTATTTATTTTTTGATTTGATTTATCTAAATTTGATAATGGTTGGTTTAGGTCTCCCACTAGTATGGTTTTATTGTCTATTTCTTCCTTCAATTCTCCTAGTTTCTCCATTAGAAATTTGGGTGCTATATTATTTGGTGCATACATGTTGATTAATGATATTTCCTCATTGTCTAGAGTCCCTTTTAACAAAATATAATTACCTTCCCTATCCCTTTTGATCAGGTCTATTTTTGCATTGGCTTTATCAGATATCATGATTACCACTCCTGCCTTCTTTCTATCAGTTGAGGCCCAGAAGGTCTTACTCCATCCTTTAATTCTGACCTTGTGGGTGTCAACCCGCCTCATGTGTGTTTCTTGAAGACAACATATGGTAGGGTTTTGGATTCTAATCCATTCTGCTATTTGTCTACGTTTTATGGGTGAGTTCATCCCATTCACGTTCAAAGTTATGATTGTCATTTGTGGACTCCCTGGCATTTTGATTGCCTTCCCTAATTCTAACCTTTTCTTCTTCGGCTCTACCTTTTAGTCCAGTGATTTACTTTGAATCAGTCCCCCTTGTCCCCTCCCTTGATGTTTCCCTTTTTAGTCCCTCCCTTTTTGTTCCCTCCCCCTCCCCCCTCTCTTTCCCTCCCTTTTTGTTCTCCCTCTCCCCCTCCCCCCCTTGGTTTTCCCTTCTCCTTACCCTTGTTGGGTAAGATAGAATTCAAGATCCCAATGGATCTGGATGTTTTTCCCTCTCAGAGTTGATTTCCCTGAGATTGAGGTTTAAGTAAACCCCCCCCCCTCTCTTCCTCTCCTTCTTATAGGAGTTTTCTTCCCCTCCCCTTCCCCTGTGAATCTTTGTGTGAGAACCATTATTCTATTTGATCTTTCTTTACCCCCTATTTATACATTACATTTTCCCCACATATTAGTATACATAGGTTGATATAAATGTAGTCCTTGTAGAAGAGAGTTTGTGTAAAAGAAGATAACATTTTTCCCCTTTCCTTAATATTTACCTTTTCAGGTATTCCTTGCTCTTTGATTTTCGGTATCAAACTTTCCACAGAGCTCTGGTCTTTTCTTTGCAAAAAGTTGGAAGTCTTCTATTTTGTTGAATGCCCATACTTTCCCTTGGAAGTATATAGTCAGTTTTGCTGGGTAGCTGATTCTTGGTTGGAGACCCAGCTCTCTTGCCTTTCTGAAGATCATGTTCCATGCCTTACGATCATTCAGCGTAGAACTTGCAAGGTCTTGTGTGACCCTGATTGGCATTCCTTTATATCTAAATTGTCTTTTTCTGGCTTCCTGTAGGATTTTTTCTTTTGTTTGATAGCTTTGGAATTTGGCAATTACATTCCTGGGAGTTGTCTTTTGGGGGTTTAGTGTAGAAGGTGTTCTGTGAGCTCTGTCAGTGGATGTATTGCCCCCTTGTTCTAGAATCTCTGGGCAATTTTCTTTGATTATATCTTGTATCACCATGTCCAGTTTGGTGTTTATTTCTGGCTTTTCTGGGAGTCCAATTATTCTTAAATTTTCTCTTCTCCCCCTGTTTTCCAGATCTATCACCTTGTCGGTGAGATATTTTATGTTCTCTTCTAATTTCTTGGTGTTTTGGCTTTGCTTTATTAGTTCTTGCTTTAAAGCCTGGTTTTCTTTTACAGTTTGGTCAAACTGGTTTTGTAGATGCGTGAATTTCTTTTGCATCATTTCCCACTTTTCCTCCCAGAGGGCTTCCATCTTTTTGGTCCTTTCTGATTCAAATTCTTCATGGGTTTGTGGAGAGTTTCTATTTCCTTTGGAAGATTTTGGAGAATTTTCTTGTATATCTTCTTCTATCTGCTCTGTATTTTGTATTTTGGCTCCATAGAATGTGTCCAAAGTCGCCCCTTTCTTCTTATTTTTCTTGGTATTTTGGGGCTTCTGTGTTTCTGTGGAGTTTGTCATCTCTGAACGTGGAGGATTGGCTTTTCTTGTCTTTGTCTGGTGATCAGTGGCTTTAGTCCTGGGCAGATGGTTCTATGAGCGTTCCCTGGGTTAAACTGAATATGCCTCACTGGAACTGGAATGGAAGGGTCGGACCACGAGGCCACACTCTCCCCCTGGCTCGATTTCCGGAAGTTGCCTTCAGAATCCCTGGCCGTGAGGCTGTTTCGTCGGCCTGCGGGGGGATGGGCTGCCGGGCTGCCGCTTCCCCAAGCTCCGAGAGCACAGACTTTCACTGAGACTTGGATAGCAGGATCCAGCCCGTGAGGCTGTCTTGCCCGCCCTGAGGGTTGCTGTTGTTTTGACCAGCTCTCTGCAGCGGAGGCCCCAGGCAGTAACTTTCACCCGGACCGACCAGCTCTTTGCAGCGGAGGCCCCAGGCAGTAACTTTCACCTGGACTGGGACTTGGGTAGAAGACCCTGAGGGTTGTTGTTCCTCAGACCCTGCTCTCTGAGCCTGGCGCGGCTGCCGCTTCCGGGAGCCTTGGACTCTGCGCTCCTACCCCTGAGGTCCGGGGGATCTCGGGTTCTGGCTTTTAAGGGGAGCCGTACCTTTTGAACCGGGTCCAGGTCCAGGAGGAGGGTTCCCAGGGTCTGTGCTGTTGATCGTTTTGAATTTCGGCGCCTTAGGAGCTTCTAGTTTGAGATCGGTTGGGAAGGTTTTTCCGGAGATCTGAACTTCAGCTTTCTCTAAGCCGCCATCTTAACCGGAAGTATAGACAATTTTCTAAAGTGACAAGTTTCAGAGAAGGTACTGGCCTGCATCTCCCCATAACTAGATGGAGTTTCCTCATCTAGGGGTTCTCTATATCAATGAAATCCAATCTCTATTCCCTACTATATGCCAAGCACTGAGCTAGGCACTGAGGACACAAAAGTGAGGATATAAAGACAAAAAATGGAGAGTTCCTTCCCTCAAGAAGCTTATAGTCTACCTGGGCTAAATAATTATGTGTAGAATTAAAAAAAAACCAACAAAGTATACAACAAATAAATGCAAAGTCATTGGGAGTCAGGGAGAAGGAAGAATGAACAACAGAGAAGCTTTCATCTGGATGGACATTTAAAACTAAGCTTTGCTTTGAAAGAGGAACTCCAAGCAGAAGGAATGTTCCATTCTTATAGGAAGTATTAATTTAATTCATTCATTCATTCATTCCATAAATGAATGAATTAAGCAGTACATCCCGGGTACTTTGTTAAGTACTGGGAATACAAATTTTAAAAATCTCTATCCTCAAGGAGCCGCATATATGACCACAAAATGTATAGGAAGAGATGGTCAGGAAGAGGGTCAGGGTTTGATCTTGAAGATCACAGGGATAGTGAAGGGAGTTCTTAAGACACTGACTGGAAAGAGTAAATGGAAAAAGCAGGAGAGAGATATAAGATGATAATAAAAAACAAAATGACTAGAGTGGAACAGTATGGATTTGGGGCAGGATAGATATGTTCACCTCACCAGGTAGGAGTTTGCCTCTAAGATGGGAGCTAGGGTATATAGGTTGGAGGTTCTGGGAGGAATAGAATGGCAGGAAGGGGTCTGGAGGGCACCTATGCTTTTTCTTTAAGTATCTTTCAGTATCATAAGTTTAGAAGTCATCAAGTCCAAGTCTCTCATTTTACAGATGAGAAAACTGAGTCTAGTAGTGGTTAAGTGACTTGCCTAGAGTTAAATAACTTGAAAGTGTTAAGAGGCAGAATTTAGAACTTGCTCTTCCTGACCAATGATGTTATGTGCATCATAAATCTTCAGAGTGAGGGAACATAATTCCCTTTGTTCAGGTACACCAGAAATGGACCACCAAAAAGCATTTATTAAGCATTGATGGGGAAAGAAGTAGGATGGAGAGAAGAGAGAAGTACCTACACAGGTGCTAAAAGCCTTATGCATTCCTGATAAGACAAGATATCACCATTCATGAGTATTTCCAATTCATCTTACTGTTTGAGGTCCACAAGTTCCAGTTAACTATACCAGTGCTGCCCCTACATAGGCAGGATAGCCATGGAGAAGAAAGTCATGGACTCAAAAGTCAGGAATCAGGGTGATACTCCCCACTGTGCATTAGATAAGGAGATTCCTTTCATCTCTCCCTCAGTAAAACAGGGAAATTGCATTTTATGACCTCTATGGTCTTTCCTAACCCTAATTCTATGATCCTAGGACCTCCGGGTAAATGAGGGTCAATCCTTATGTTGCCTTTTCCAGGACTGTCTGTATTTGTAATAAAATAGTATAGTGTAATAAAATCTGAAAGATTCAAATTTCAATTGCCTGACTCAGATAATCATTATGGCCTCTGTATGACAAGTGGGCAAGTTACTTAATCTCTTTCAGACTCAGTTTCCTTGTTTATAAAATGAGATGCGACTTTGCAAGTTTACTTTATTACTTTATAATAAACTCAAGGATAAAATGGAATAATACATGTAAAGTGTACTGCAAACTTTCCAATATTCACTCCTATTATTTGATAAGTCATTTATTCTCCTACATTTCCTCATTAAAAAAATGAATTGGATTGGAATACTTAATGGCCTTTGAGATTTCCTATAAGTCACATAACATCCCCAGGTATGTTTCCTGCTCTGTAAAATGAGAGGCCTAAACTAGATGACTTTATATGTCCCTTCCAGTGATGGACTGGTGATCCTATTATTAAAACCTCAGCCAGCTAGGAAAATGGAGGGCTCTGGCCCCTGGCAGAGGCATCGTGGGCAGCAACCAGAAGGTGGAGGATGGATTAATTGGAGTAGATAGGCCTTCTCTGGGCTCCTGCAATCACACTGCGTAGGCTGCTTCCACCTAGGCATATGGCCAACTCTGTATGGAAGAGATACAGTGAAGGAAATAAGCATGGAATACATAAAGAGGTGAGATTAAATATTTACAGTTTGGTTTGATCTTTCCTGAAGTGGCACCCCACCCACTCTGGTCCAGGTGGATTCTCTATAGAACAACCGAGAAATTTTTACGGTTTCTTTTCTTTTCTTTATTTTTATTTTTTAATCAAAATATGAAAAAATCATAGAGCTAAGAGGGGCCCCATGAGCTTAGGGAGTCTGTATTTTATCTCAAGATATGACTCTTGGTAAATCATCTCTGACAGATGGCACTTTATCCTCTTATCCCATACATAAGTCCTTCAAGGAGACAGATAGCTTGGCATGGCGGAAAAGAACCCTGGTCTGAGTTCTAGTCTGTACCATGCTACTAATTTTCTTTTTTACCTTCTGTCTTGGTAACAACTCTAAGAAGGACAAAGGCTAGACAAAGGGGTTAAATTACTTGCCCAGGGTCACACAGCCAGGAAGCGTCTGAGACCATAATTAAACCTAACTCCAGATCTGATGCTCTATCCTTTGTGCTATTTAGCTGCTCCCTTGCTGCTAATTTTCTTTGTTGAAAATATGTTATAATGGAAAGAGTCCTCGAGGTGGAACCATGAAAACTGTATTCAAATCTCACTCCAGATGGACTAGCGATGTGACCCTGGGCAAGTCACTTCCCTTTTTTTTTGTCTCAGTTTTCAAATATGTAAAAATAAAGGAACTGGAATCAATGGTATCTAAGAGCCTGTTGAGTTAAATGGAGTATGTTCTATTTGTGATGATCCCCTCCATTCTTACAAGGCAGCCCTTCAGAACAGCATTAAATCACAGGAAAGGTGTACCGGGTGGTGGTTTGGATGAGGGCAGAAGGAGAGGCACCGTCCATCATTGCCTCTTTTAACTACCATTTTGCACAAAAAAATCTCCTCTGTCTCTCCATTGGAGAAGTATCTGAGACACAAAACATGGAATAGCCCCTGCCCTCAGGGAGATTGCATTTTATCATACATGTTGGTACTGGTATTTTCTTGGTCACTTTCTTGGGTGACAAAAAAATTGGGGGTCAACTTTGGTGTCTTCTCCTGATATTTTTCTCTTAAAACCCTTACCTCTTGTCTTAGAATTAATACTGTAGATTGGCTCCAAGGCAAAGAGTGGTAAAGGGCTAGACAATGAGGGATAAGTGACTTTCCCAGGATCACACAGCTACGATGTGTGTGAGGCCAAATTTGAACTCAAGACCTCCCATCTCTAAGTCTAGCTTTCAATCCACTGAGCCACCCAGCTGCTGTCCTCCTTCAGGTATATTGAAAATCATTTTCTCAATGTCCTCAAAATTGGGTTATGTCCAGTACAGACCTCTTCTAGACCTCTTTTGGTCAAACTGCTTTTCCTTGATTTGTTTGAATCATTGCTGATTCTACTCTAGATGAACATTATCAGAATTATAACATTAAAGTTCAAATGACTCTTCTATTTTTTGTGATTCTTTAATTCTTGATGGTGAAAAGGTTTTTCCAGATCTTTTCCACTTTTCACCTCTTTGTCATCCACCATTCAATTTCACACTTAAATGTCCATGGGATGACTTTGCATAGTTGGATCTCCTGCTAAGCTTTCTTAAACTAATTCTTCCCTCCACTGCTTCTCTCTGCTTTATGTAGCAAAAATGGATTTGAAATCAAGAAGACCCAATTTCAAATCTAACCTTAGACACTGACCAGCTGGCTCTTAACCTTTGTATGCCTCAGTTTTCTCAACTGTAACATGAGGATAATAATAGCATCTATCTCTGAGGATTATTGGGATATAAAATGAGATGATATCTCTAAGGAACTCTACAAATCTTAATATGCTATATGTGTTAACTATCATTATTAATAATTTTATCATAATCTCCCTCTATCATTCTCTATAAGATTTTACCAATGAGTTTATATTATTTTCTTAAAGCCTTACCATCCTTCTTAGAATCAATACTGTGGAGGCCAGCTGGGTAGCTCAGTGGATTGAGAGTCAAGCCTAGAGGCGGGAGGTCCTGGGTTCAAGTCTGGTCTCAGACACTTCCCAGCTGTGTGACCCTGGGCAAGTCACTTAACCCCCGTTGCCTACTCTTACCGCTCTTCTGCCTTGGAACCAATACACAGTATTGATTACAAGATGGAAGGTAAGGGTTTAAAAAAAAAAAGAATCAATACTAGGATCACACAGTTAAGGAAGTGTCTGAGTTCAGATTTGAACCCAGGACCTCCTGTCTCTAGGCCTGGCTCTCAACCCACTGAACTACCCAACTGCCATATTATACTTTTAGTAGTGTTTTCCTTGGCTGTCTAGTATCTCCAGTTGACAAAATTGTCAAATATTTGCTGTCTAGAGCAATTTTAGGCTCTTTTGGTCTTCTCACAATGGCAATTGATTTACGTTGGTTAAACTTCTCTATGAAATTATTGTAATTAGTGTCAGTTCTCCATTTAGTTCCTATTTCAGCATCAATAACTTGCTTATTGTTATTTGCCAAATGAAATAGTCGTCGTAAAGCATCATGTGCCTGGCACATAGTAGGCATTTAATAAAAGCTCGTTCTACGTCCCCTTAATGAGCTCAAGTCAGAGTTGTTTTAATTATTCATTACATCTTTTCTCAATTATATTCTTGCTTCTTCCTTTGTACTCATTTTGATTTTTGCTCTAACAAGTCAGTAACCTCTATACACAGATAACTGATCCAGGAATGCCTCCCACATCCATGACAACTCATTTCCTGGTCGTTAAAATACAATCAATTTCACGTTTTATGTTTTTCTACACTCACCATATCCAGCACCTGTCAATCATTCTTTCAAAGATAGTACACCTGATGTATAGGCACGTGGCTTCTGTGTAACCTCGTAGCTTTGGTATCCCGTGTCCAACAGTTCTGATTTGTGTTTTTTCCCTATCCTGACTTACCTCTGCCTACTTTTGCCTGATTCATTTGCATGATATCAGAAAACATGTTGATTTACTCTGAACAGACTTGTTGAGTTCTTCATGGAATATTTCAACTTCTCTTCATCCTCTGCAGCTGTTATTGTTATAAATCCTGTGACCATTCCTTTGTAAATAGCTATGATAAGGATGGCAATATAAGAGGAGGAAGTTTCCTATCATTATATTTCTTGTGGTCTTTGTATCCATAAGAAACCCAATTCCATCCTTCCATTGAGCCACAACCAACTGTCGTCCAGTTTTGTTTACAGCTTGAAGGTCCACGTTGACCCTCTTCAGCAGTGTGCCCATCTCTTGGACACTGGACATTAATATCACACTTAGATAACCAATACCTAAACAAATGTTTATAGGTGAGCAAATAGCTGTAGATTCTGAGTATCCTCTGTCTACTATTCTATCACCATCACTGCAGAAACACAAGTGGGCTTCGCAGGACCTAGGGCCATTTTGTATTTGTCTTTGTTGCATGGGTTATCGGGACCAAGGAATTTATCTTCCAGTGGCCACCCTACCAGTGGTCAGCTGCATCCTTCACTATGCTGGTCCTCCAATGGTACAGCCTCTGAGAACCCAGGGTCATCTTCATGCCAACTCAAGACATTGAAGAAAGACTTTGTGGAAGTTGGGCAAAAATGAAAGAGTTAAATCAGAAAGCTTTGTAAGGGGTAACTGGCGTCAGTTGGAGCCACTTCTTAGTAAAGAAAGACAGAAGTCATTACCTTTTTCTTTTTCCTTTTCTTTTTTTCCCAATCTTTAAGTCCTTGAGAAAGGAAAGTAGTTTGCAGTGGTATAGTACTTACTTGCCTTCCAAGGGCTCAGTTCATTTCTCATCCAAAGCACCTTGTAGTCTTTCATTATTAGAGGATCATAGGATTTAAGGCTTCAAGGGACCTTAGAGATCACCTGGTTACAGCTGTAAACAAATCTCACACAAAGAAAGACTCTGTTCTTTGGGAGGTGGGGTGGAGTCTGGAGGCCTCTTCTGATTCCCCAAGTCTTATGTTTGGTAGTTCATTAGTTTGGGAGCTGGGAAAATTCATTTGACCTCTCTGATCTTCAATCTCTTCCTCTGTAAAACTTGTTTTGCTCAAGGTTCTCTCCTTGAGCTCTCTCATTGAATCACAGACTTAGAAATGGAAGGGGTGGAACAGCTAGGTGGACTGGCTAGATGACCCTGGGCAAGTCATTTAACCCCAGTTGCCTAGCTCTTACTGCTCTTCTGTCTTGGAAATAATACCTAGTATTGATTAAGACAGAAAGAAATAATAATAAATAAATTTATTATAAATAAATAATATAATGAATAATAATAATAAAGAAATAATACCTAGTATTGATTAAGACAGAAAGAAAGGTTTGGTTATTTGTTTGTTTTTTAATAGAAGGGACCTTAGGGGGCAGCTAGGTGGCTCAGTGGATTGAGAGATTGGAGGCCCTGGGTTCAAATCTGATCTCAGATACTTCCCAGCTATGTGAACCTGGGCAAGACACAACCCCCATTGTCTAGCCCTTACCACTCTTCTGCCTTAGAACCAATGCCCAGTGTTGATTCTAAGATGAAAAGTAAGGATTTTTTTTTTAAAAAAGGGATCTCAAAAGTCACCTCGTTTAATTCTTCTCATTTTATAGAAGATGAAACTGAGGCTCCCAGTAGTTATTAATGGGTGACTATTTAAAAGGGGATAGACTCTTTTAAGATGACTGGATCATAGATTTAGAGTTAGAAAGGACCTCACCTTCATTTGATAGAGAAGGAAAATGAGGCCAAAGTGCTTATTTAAATGAGTGGTTAAGGGGGCAGCTGGGTGACTCAGTGGATTGAGAGCCAGGCCTAGAGACAGGAGGTCCTGGGTTCAAATCTGGATTCAGACACTTCCTAGCTGAGTGGCCCTGGGTAAGTCACTTAACCTCCATTGCCTAGCCCTGACTGCTCTTCTTCCTTGGAACCAAACACAGATTGATTCTAAGACAGAGGATAAGGGTTTTAAAAATAAAATAAAATAAAATAAAATAAAATAAAATAAAATAAAATAAAATAAAATAAAATAAAATAAAATAAAATAAAATAAGTGGTTAAGATATCTTAAAATGATAGAATCAAAGTCTTGGAGCCAAAGGAGACGTGGGTTTTTTTTTTTCTAGCTCAAGCCTATCATTTTACAGATGAAGAAACTGAGATCCAGAGAGTTTAACTGACTTGGCTAAGGTTACCCAGATAGTGGATCTCAGAGGCAGGATTAGCATCCTCTAACCTTTGGTGATTCTAACTCCATGCCAGCATTTTTCATCTCCCGAAGTTTCCAATGAGAGAAGACGAAACTGGTCCTCGTTTTCAGGTCAAATGCCACCTTTCCTGCCCTCAAAAGTCAATGGATATATATTGGACCTTCCACCAAGAATTCCAACGAATCACCCATATAAATAAAATCTGCCTCCTGCTTTATGGCAAATGATGGCGGCTGTTGATAGGTCACTTCCCATCCAAGCTCCCGGGGATATTTATCTCTCCTCCAGAGACCCAGGGACTTGCTGTGCCCCAATCCAGAGCCCTGGGGTTATGTTGTACATCATTTGCAGCCCCAGACAAGCGTCTGGAGTGTTGAAAGCCTTCACTCACCAGTCATGGGCTTCCCCAGGACCCAATGGAAACGGCAGGGAGAAATCCATCAATACCCTCCCAGGTTAGCACATTTTCTTTTTCCCAAAGGAGCAAAGAGACCATTGACTGGCTGCTCAGTCCCCGAAGACACACACACACACACACACACACACACACACACACACACACACACACACACACACACACACATCTGAATTCAGCTCATTTTGTAACTAAGGAAACTGAGACCAGGGAGCAGCTAAGTGACTCGTTTCCTAGGTACTGAGCCCCGCAGGGTGCTGAGCTCACGACTGGTCTACAGCTCACAGCACAGAATACAAAATTTGAAAGGCTTTAGATCATAGAAGTCTGGATTCAGAGGTGGATGGGATATTTCAGAGGTCATCTAGTCCAGTCCCTTCATTGCACAAAGGAGGGAATGAAAGCCTAGGACAGTCAGGAACTCCTCAGGATGGTCAATGCAGAGCTAGAAGGGGCCTCGAAGTCCTCTTGTCTAAGCCCCTCATTTTACAGAGGGGGAAACTGAGGCCCAGGGAAATGAAGGAGTAGCCTAGCATCCCACAAGGAATAGAGAACCATAAACTGAGAAGTCATCCGGTCTCCACTTTTCATGCTATAGAGAGGTCAACTGAGCTGTCAGTGATCAAGTGAGTTTCCCAAAGTTATCGGAGGTGTCAGTGATGGAACATGAACCCAGATCCTCTTAGCTCCAGAGACTGTTCTTTCATCTGTACCATATTGCCTTCTAGAACTCTTATTTAATTCATTATAGACCTAGGACTTCAGGATTAATGATCCAGCACTAAGAGGGACCTTAGAGTCTAGTCCATTCCTTTCATTTTGCAGAGAGGAACTCAAGCAAGCCCCAAAGGGTTGACATAACAAGCCCCCAAAATCACTCAAGCAAATGTAGCAGAGCCAGGAGCCACGTTGTGTTCTTGTCTTTGGAGTTTTTGTCTTTGCAGACCCAATACCTCATCTGGTGGGAATAGGTCTTAGCTGAGGACTAGGGCTGGAGTCAGAAAAACTAGCCTCAGACACTAGCACCCTGGACAAGTCACCGCAACTGCTTGTCTCAGTTTGCTCATCTGTAAAATGGAAATCATAAGAGCACTTACCACCTATGTTGTGGGGATCAAATGAGATATTAATTGTAAAGTGCTTAGTACAGTGCCTAACATATTAAATGCCTATAGAAATGTTAGTTGTCTCTTTTTTTTTGAAGCCTTTACCTTCTGCCTTAGAATCAATGCTGTGTATTGGCTCCAAGGCAGAAGAGCAATAAAGTCTGGACAATGGGGGTCAAGTGACTTGCCCAGGGTCACACAGATGGGAAGTGTCTGAGGCCACATTTGAACCCAGGACTTCCCATCTCTAGGCCTGGCTCTCCATCCACTGAGCCACCCAGCTACCCCCCAGTTATTGTTGTTTTCATTTAAATACTTGTTAAGTTAAATTATCCAATTCAGGAAGGGAGCAAGCGTTCGGTTTTGACAAGTGCCTCCATGCTTAATGACAAAAGCCGTAACAAGGCATTTTTCCACCTGAGACAGAAATAGGAAAATCAGGAGGGAGGAGGAGAGACAGTGAAGGACTAGAAAGGCCTCTAGTGATGGAAATATAAACTGGACGAGCCCAGATCTCCTGGTTCAATAAGGAGGAGCAGCCACGCTTCGAGAAGGGGATGCTCATCCCCTACAGAATCCAGCCCTTCTTCAGACTCCAGCAGTGGAACCTGGGAACGGTGACCCTGGAGCAGTTCCTCCCCAGTTGCTGGCAGAGGATCTCCAGACAAGAGGGGTGAAGGCAGCAGCATCCCCAGGCAGGAAACCCATGGACCACCCTGCTGGATTTCGGCACTCCCAGACAAAATCCCTTTTCCCTCACATTAGTTAAGGCTCTGCTAAACAGCAGCCTCCCTCCTGACTTGGGCTGCTTCCATGCACACAAACTGAGGGAGGCAGAGAGGAGGAAGAATGCAAGTTTGGATGAACTCAACCACTTTTCCCACCCCCTCAAACCAATCTGCATAAACACAGCCTCCAATGACTGTGATCATGAAAATGCTGAAAGGTGGGCTTTTTACGCTGTGTGTTGTGGTTCCGAATTCTTTGTGTTTATGTCCCCGATGCACAGTGCCTGGAACATGATGTTGTCCTTCAGTGCTTTTCAGTCATGTCCAACTCTATGAATCCATTTGGGGTTTTCTTGGCAGAGATACTGGAGTGGTTGGCCATTTCCTTCTCTGGCTCATTTTACAGATAAAGCAACTGAGGCAAACAGGATTTGGGGTTTTCTTGGCAGAGATACTGGAGTGGTTGGCCATTTCCTTCTCTGGCTCATTTTACAGATAAAGCAACTGAGGCAAACAGGATTTGGGGTTTTCTTGGCAGAGATACTGGAGTGGTTGGCCATTTCCTTCTCTGGCTCATTTTACAGATAAAGAAACTGAGGCAAAAAGGATTTGGGGTTTTCTTGGCAGAGATACTGGAGTGGTTGGCCATTTCCTTCTCTGGCTCATTTTACAGATAAAGCAACTGAGGCAAACAGGATTTGTGGTTTTCTTGGCAGAGATACTGGAGTGGTTGGCCATTTCCTTCTCTGGCTCATTTTACAGATAAAGCAACTGAGGCAAACAGGATTTGGGGTTTTCTTGGCAGAGATACTGGAGTGGTTGGCCATTTCCTTCTCTGGCTCATTTTACAGATAAAGAAACTGAGGCAAAAAGGATTTGGGGTTTTCTTGGCAGAGATACTGGAGTGATTGGCCATTTCCTTCTCCAACTCTTTGACAGATGAGGAAACTGAGGACAAGGTTAACATAGGTAGTAAGTGTCTGAGACTGGATTTGAACTCGGGAAGATGAGTCTTACTGACTGTAGATGTGACCTTCTGTGCCACCTAGCTGGCCCAGCACACAAATGGTGTCTATAAATGCTTGTCAATCGATTGATTGGGGTGGGCTACTTGTGTGACTTAGGACAAATCAATTAACCATCCTGAGGCTCCATTTCCTCATCTATGACATTAGACTATATGGACTCTGAGACCCCCCCTTCTGGTCTAGTTCTGTGGCCCCATGGTCTTATTGTGACCTCACAACAACCTTATAAGACTAGAACCTCAAGCAGTAACACAGGGTTGACCATACCACTCCCTTACTTTCTAAAGCCAGTGGTTCCATATTGCTTTTAAAATAAAATACAGGAGGCAGCTGGGTGGCTCAGTGGATTGAGAGTCAGGCCTAGAGATGGGAAGTCCTGGGTTCAAATTTGACCACAGACACTTCCTAGATGTGTGACCCTGGGCAAGTCACTTCACCCCCATTGACTATCCCTTATTGCTCTTGTATTCTAAGGCAGGAGATAAGAGTTATTTTAAAAAATAAAATAAAATAAAATAAAATAAAATAAAATGAAATGAAATGAAATGAAATGAAATGAAATGAAATGAAATAAAATAAAATAAAATAAAATAAAATAAAATAAAATAAAATAAAATAAAATAAAATAAAATAAAATATAAGCTCATCTGTTTGGCTTTTAAAAGCCCATTCACAACACGGCCCCAATCCACCTCTCCAGCCTCATTCTACATTCCTCCCTCCCCTATCTACAATCCAACTAAATTGCCTTTCTCTCTGTTCCATCTCTGCAGTGGTCCTCCCCCATGCCCAGAATATATTCCCTCCTCAACTCTCTATTACATACAGCTGGTTGGGGGTTTTCAAAGTAGATATGAAAATGAACATGGTCTTATCAGCATGGCCCTGGTTTGTCTTGGATCCTCTTCAGAAATGCCTTCTGCTCTCTTCTGTGGGCTTTTAAATGCTTTGCTGGTCTTCTTTTCTTGATTTTTTTGCATTGTGATCGCTCCTCTCAGCTCCCTGCCCCTTGGATTTCTCCTCTTTCTCTCCCCAACAATTTTAAACAGACATTTTAAGCAAAACTGAGGGAAAGGAGAAGATAAAAGAAGAAATGGAACCAATTCTCATGGTGGACCAGTTGATAATAATGGGGGATGAAAACAAAAGAGAACTACCAAATTCTCATTTTCCGTATGTTGTTTCTACGGAAGAAAATGAGCTTCCATTGGAGAAGTATAGAACAGAAATGCTCTCAATGAATTCAAGGCATGAAGCTCTTATGAAGTACACATTAGAGCAATGCAGCCACAGTTCTACATCTGCTTCCCTGTGATGCCATCCAGCCTGAATCTTTCCAGATTGAAAAAACAAACAAAAGTTGTATGTAATAAAGATTCGAGACTTCAGAAATCCTCCTCTTTTCTGTTCCTTCCTTGAATGTGGAAATATTCATGTTTGATGATGTTTGTCAAGTTCAGAATAAAAGAAAATTAATTAATCAGTGAAGGAGTTCTCTTGCCCATCCATTTCCGTTTATGCTGACTTTCGGCATTCCTGGCAAGATTTACGTCATTATCATACTTTTCTAGTCATCAATCAATAAACGTGTTAAGTGCCTGCTCTGAGCCAGGCACTGTGCTAAGAGCTGGAGATACAAAAAGAGACAAAAAATGTTGTTTGTTCAGTCACCTTCAGTCTGTTGGACTCTGTGACCCTTTGGGGGAGTTTTCTTGGCAGAGATACTGGACTGGTTTGCTATTTCCTTCTTCAGTTCATTTTCCAGATGAGGGAACTGAGGCAAAGAGGGTGAAATGACCTGCATAGGATCAATCAGAATCACAATCTGAACTTAGAATTCCTGACTCCAGCCCTGGCATTCTATTCACTGGGTCAAACTGCAATTTACTTTTAGGGCAATAGAAAAGGGGTGGTTATATTAAGCAATTTAACGGCATAAAAAATTGGAAGGGGCATGTTTAGCCTACTTAAACAAGAATTTTAAAAATCATTAAATTTATACCCTTTTGCATGCAGTAATATGTTTATCCAAGGAAAGAATGTTGATGTAGCATAGAGAAAAGAGCACCCAATTTGGAATCTGAAAAACTGAGTTTGAATTCTAGCCTGGCTGCTTTCTTGCACAGGTGATCTTGGGCAAGTAGTTAGACCTCCCTGGGCGCCAGTTTCAGTGAAATGAACAAAATCAGAATTTGGGGATGAGGAGTGGAAGGGTCATAATGACAATTTGGATGGCACAAAACATACTCTAGGCAAAGAGCTTAAAACGTGCCCTGAAATCTACTTTTTAAGACAATTTAGTTGGGAATTAAGAAGTTCAAGCCTTTCGGTAATAACTATTATCAAAATAGATACTTCCTATTATCTATAGATATGGATACTTTCTATTATTATAGGGGTAGGGAAAAAAGAACAGACCAGGAAGGAATTCCCTTGGCAAGATCTGATAGGTGGAAAGAGTGCTGAATTTGGAGTCACAGGACCTGAGTTCAAATTTCTACCCTATTAATAATTAATCTGTGTGATCTTAGATAAGTCCCTTAACTTTGCTGGGCTCCAATTTTCTTCTTCATACAATGGGTGGCTAAGACCAAATGAAGAAAGGGAAATAAAGTGACTTGCCCAAGACCACAAAGCTGGTATCCAAGGCTGGACCTGAGCACCAATCTTCCCAAGTCCAAACTCCGTGTTATATCCACTGGCTACCTGACTGCTAGATGAGATAAGAGCTGTGAATTCTATGATTCATATCAATTCTCAGGAAAATAGCCTCTCGGCTTGACACGAGATTGGCTGCCTTTATATGAAAACATTTTATAGCTCAGACTTTTCATTAACTCTGACTGGCCTTGGAGCCAGTTTATTTTCAAATTAATACCATGCTTTTGGGGGTCCTGTGTAGACATGCCCTTAAGCTCTGCGCAGAGCTCACATCCAGACATCAGCAGGCTTTTGTCTGAGCAAAGTCAACTCCATCGATCCCATTTACAAGAGCAGAGCGGCACAAATCTCCAAATGATTACCCCCCTGGCGATAACTAGTTTTTAAGAATGAAATGCTTCACCACACTTGTTAATGGCAGCTGAATAAATAGCTCCGAATGCAGCCTTCTCCACCCCTCCAGGAGAAATCCAGCCCCATCCTCAGCAAGGAAATCAACCAACATTGATTAGGTGCCTACTGACTGCCAGGCTACCCCATGCTAGAGGGAGATGCCCACGGAGCCACAGAGGTGGGATTTGAGATTTTTGGAAACCATCAGAACTTTATTCTTTTTAAATCTGTATTGATATATCTTTTGTTTCCACATCACCTCCATCTCCTAATAGGTCCCTCCCTTCTCTCCCACCCTCAGACTCATCCCTTTTCATGAAATATAAAAAGGAAAAAAGAAAAATTCAATCAACATGTCAATTAATTCTGACAGAATAGGTTATGTTCTGTATTCACAGTCTCACTCCACCCACCACTGGGAAGAAGAGAAGAAGGTTCATTCCCATGTCTGTTGGGAGGTGGAGGGATGGGCAAAGTTTAGTTATTATAGTATTATAATTGGTAATTAGATTTTTTAATTCAATTCTATTTAATCCAACAGACATTTATTAAACACATACTGTATACCAGATCTTACTTACTACAGTGATTGTGAACCTTTTAGAGACTGAATGCCCAAACTACAACCCTCACACTGTATGTGAGCCGCCCCTTACCTATGACAGGAGAGGGAGGAAGCCCTCCCATTGGGCTGCTGGGCAGAGGGGCCAGTGATGTGAAAAATGTCCTCAGGCAGGGTGGAGAGGAGGAAGAGAGCAGCCCTCTCTGGCATGCATGCCATAGGTTCACCAACATAGCCCTACTATATACCCTCCTCTCATTTTCTTTGGGCTCACTAGGTATCATGCTGTCAAATGCAATCTTCCTGTGAGCAAGGACTGTTTCCCTTCATATCCTCAACACTCATCACACTGCCTGACACATAGTAGGCACTCAATAAATATTTGTAGATTGACTGACTGAAGGGTAGGACATTCATGGATGGGAACCAGGGAAAGAAGCTTTGGTCTCTAGAACCTACCTTTCTTAATCCCTGGGACCATTCATGGTGGCATCAGGTAGTACCCTCCCTCAATCCCTTCTCAATTCTGGTGCTAATTATAATTAAATGTGAATCGATTCATGAGAATTAAATATTGTACTTTAATTGTTTCTTATTTATCCTGTTAATAGCTTGTCATGTGTGTTTACATCATGTTTCCTCCATCAGATTATAAGTTTCTTGAGGGCAAGTACTATCTTTTTCTTCTTTTTAGCTTAGCACCGTGCCTGGCACATAGGTGGCCTTTAAAAATGCTTATTGATTGATTGGTTGGTTGTTTCATAGTAGTAATGGAAATGTTCATTTCCCAGAGCAAGAGGCAAAAATCAGGTGTTCAGTGTAGGAACAGGAGGTAATATGCAAGGCAGTAAAGTAGATGGAAATTCCCCTGGTCCTCCCCAATGACCAAGGGAATAGTTGAAGAAATCCTTAAACCTGACTGGTAATAGAGGGGAGAAGCCAATTTTAAGGGCACACATTCTAATCCCCAGTCAGTGTGCCCCACAGTTTGCTCTAGTCTTGAGTTAATTACCTTTACCAAGATGGAAGACTCAGGAAGGTTTCTGGAAAGACACAAAGCAGGATCAAAAATGTTTCCTGCCCTCCAAAAGTTTAGACTCTATTTAAGATGACAACATATTTATTAATGAAAAAAGAATTAAAGATGTTAGAAATACCAAAGGAGTAAAATAGACAGAATGTGCAATAGGAATTCAGCAACAGAAAAGTTCCTTCAGGATGATGCAATCCAGGAAGGCTGCATGGAAGTAGGAGAATTGGAGTGAGCCACTGAAAAAGGAATGTCCATTCAGAAGTTTCTGAACCAAATGACCATCCTGGCCAGAGGCAGGAGAAGGTGACAACAATATCACTGAAGAAGAAAACCCCATTCAATCAAGGAGTATTATAAAATGCCTACTATGTGTCAGGCACTTTGCTAAACACAGTGGGTACAAAGTTTCTTCAACTATAAAATAATAGATTGAATAGATTTCAGGGAGACAACTTGGATGGGAAAAAATTACATCTTCTAGCTTCACTGATCTTTCATTTCCTTTGAAATCTTGTATATTTTGTTTTATTTTGCATATTTAACACATGATTCTGAGAATGAGTCCATTGGCTTCAGCAGACTTCTAAGAGGGTCCCTGATCCAAAAAAGGTTAAGAATTCCTGGACTAGATGATTTCTAGTTTTCAGCTCAAAATCTCATGGTGTTCCTTCACAGAGATATGGCTTAACCTTTCATTTGTTTGTGTCCTGTCTGCCTGAACAGACTGTGAAGTCCCTGAGAGAAGGAACCATACCAGATATTTCACTGAAGCAATCAATCAACAAGCATTTATTTAAGGCTTCCTCTGCATTAGCACTGAGATAAGCGAGGGATACAACAAAAAGTAAAGAGGACTTCTGCCCTCAAGGGGCTTACATTTTAAAGGATGAAACTAAGGCAGGCACAGTAGAGAGATGGAGTGTAGGACCTGGAATCAGAAAGACTTGAGTTCAAATCTGTCCTCAGACACTTATTAATGGTGTGACTCTGGGCAAGTCACTTCACCCTGTTTGCCTCAGTTTCCTCATCTGTAAAATGAACTGGAGACTGAAATGGCAAACCACTCTAGGATCTTTGCCAAGAAAACCTCAAAAGAGATCACAAAGAATCAGACATGACTGAAATGACTGAACAACTAGGGCAAGGTGAAAGGAGATTTGTCTCAGGATGTTCGTGTTTAAGGAGTTCTTACAGCACTTACCTTCATTCTTCAGTATAGAGTCAACTGAGATTAGCAAGAATAATTAGTTAAAATAAAAAGGTACCAGAAGGAAGGGCTGAATGAGCTCTTCTCATATCTTTGCTTCTTGTAGCACAAGTGAGTTTCTCTGAGGTCTGTCCTACTCTACCCCAATCCTACAGTCTCCCCATGAATAATTTTACAGTGTATCAAACCTGAGCCCTAAACTGTTCTCCAGCCCTCAATTGAATCGCCTTTGGGCACCACAATTTCTAGTACATATAATCGTAGATTTAAGGCTAGAAGGGATTATAGAAGCCCTCATTTTAAAGATGAGGAAACTGAGGCCAACAAGGTTAAGTGAGTTGCTCAGAGTCATTCAGCTAATAAGTGTCTGAGGTGGGATTTTTAAGCCAGATCTCCCTCATTCCAAACACAAAGCTTTATATACTTTTTCGCTTAGCCTTCATGTGCCTTGAGTTCAAATCTGTCCTCAGACCCTTACTAATGGTGTGATTCTGGGCTAATCCTTCATGTGCCTAGCACAGAGTCTTTATACATGATAGGTATTTGATAAATATAGATTAGCCAAGTTATCAAAATCTGTTTCCACTGTATTGTTATAACCAAGAAAATAAAACTCTGGACTTGTCTGGCCACTAACATAAATCATTCATGGTGCTTCTGGTTCTTTTTCAACAAACGTCCACAGTCAATTTTCAATTATCTGAGCCAGGGGGAAACAGACACATCTTGGATAATAGAATCCATGAGTAATCCAAACACTTAATTTTGGCCAAGAGTTTCCACTCCTCTTCCACTGAGTCTCTCACAGAGCTGCCAGCCACGAGCCCAGGAGGTACCTATAATGGGTATCATCCTTTCTCTTTTGTTCCCTTCCTTTTCTCTAGCAGGGGCAAAGGTAACTAGAAGTCAGAAATGAAAGGGAGGAATTGGCTTCACTGATAAACAGAATCATCAGATCCCAAATAAGGTCATGAGATTTGAGACTTTGATCTAGAAGGGAGCTCAGAAGTCATCTAGTTCAATTCCCTCATTTCCCAGATGAAAATAATGCCCCAGAGAGGTTGAATAGTTTGCCCAATGTCACACAACTAATAAGAAGCTGAGCCTGGATTCAATTACAAGACCTTTGACCCAAGATCCCATTGCTAGGCATATATCTTGATAGATCATGAGACCAAAGTCCCCTTTCCCCCAGCACCTTTCCCAGCAAAACCTGTAGAACATTGGGATTTTCCTATCAGACCTGGACAAATTACCTCCTGCATTACTGGTCTGGGGATTTCCCACCCTGAGAGAGTGAGGTTCCATACCCACTCAGGACTATCCAATAAACTAGACCCAAGTACCCTCACCTGAACCAATAGAGGCAATCCGGGTTACTTCATCCCAGACTACCACACTATAAGAGATTGCCCCCTTCTCCACTCCTGTGGAGACTTGGCAGCCATCTTTGCTGGTGTTGATCTCCTCCCATTCCCCTTTAGTCTCCCTTCTTCTCACCTGACCCTACTGCCACTTCTACTGCCATCAGCCTCACATCCCCCTTTGCCCCCTCTTTTCCTCTAAATAAAGCTTTGCCCTCTCATCTCATTAGTCTCTGGTCAGACCCCTTGTCAGCCAGGTTTGACATACCTCAAAGAGGTCAAAGACAGAAAGGGATAGACCCATAGATACCATAATATTGATAGCATCATTTTTTGTAAGAGCAAAGGGCTAGGGAGGAGATAGGAAGGAAGTAGATGTCCATCAAATGGAGAATGAATTATCATTCATTGATATAATGCACCATTAGTGTGCTTTAAAGGATTAACATAATGAATATAGAGAATCATGGAAAGACATATGATCTGATGCAAAATAAATGAAGCAAAGCCAGGGAAACAACATACAAAGTGATTACAGTAATGAAAAGGCAAAAGAAAAAAAAAACACAAAAATGGAGGGGGGAAACCTGGAAGACTGGGAAATTATAACAACCAAGCTTAGCCCCCAAAGAGGCCCCCATTTCCCTTCCTTGCAGAGGGAGGGGACTTTGGGTATGGAACATTATAGATAATGCCAATTTTTTTTAATGTGTCAGTTTAGCCAAATTACATTTTTCCCCTTTGTAGTATGGGGTAGCTCCCTGGAAAGAGTTGGAGACAAGAGATTGAGAAATCAGTTGATGTTAAAATAAGAGTTATTGAACAAAAGTTCATTTAAAAAATATATCATGTAGAATGGTGTGCCTGAGTTGAGACTTCAAGGAAACTAAGAATTCTAAAAGGGAGAGGCAAGGAGGGAGGCCATTCCAGGTATGGAGGATGGCCCAGGCAAAGGAACAGAGATGGGGAATGGAGAGCTATTTATGAGCAATAATCAGAAGGCTGATTTCATAGTGAAAAAGGTTAATATGTAATTAAAATGGAAAAGAGAAGAGGCCAAGTTATAAAGGGCTTTTCTGGATCATTGCATTGCTGCTAGTAGAGAAGTCCTTTACATTCAATTGTACCATAGTGTATCAGTCTTTGTGTACAATGTTCTCCTGTTCTGCTCCTCTCACTCTACATCAGTTCCTGGAGGTTGTTCTAGTTCCCATGGAATTCCTCTGCTTTATTATTCCTTCAGCGCAATAGTATTCTATCACCAACATATACCACAATTTGTTCAGCCATTCCCTAATTGAAGGGCATCCCCTTGCTTTCCAATTTTTTTTGCCACCACAAAGAGTGCAGCTATGAATAATCTTGTACAAGTCTTTGTCCTTATTATCTCTTTAGGGTACAAACCCAGCAGTGAATGAACTTGGAAATTATTCCACCCTACTCAGACAGTGCCTTAGGGGAAGATAAAGTTGGAAACTCCTGATTGAACAATGAAAGTCCCTAACTCATACCTTATAGTAAAGCTAGAACATTAAGCTAGGTCTATTTTTAGATCTAATACAAAAAGGTGTTAAGTACCTGTAAAGGTTAAATTAGTACATAAAAAGGTGAAGTAACTTACAAAAGGCAAGCTTAACAAAGAGGTGTGAAGTACTATACTCATAAGATTTAATCTAACCAGAGAAGGTGAAAACCAAAGAAGGTGAAAACTAAGAATGGGCAGTCCTGGAAAAAAGTGTCTACTGTGTTTAGTAGAAGTGAAAATTTGGGGGAGGTGACATAAGAGAAAATTTCTTTAAAAGGAAGGGGTAAAAAGTCAGGAGACAATTGAATTCAGTTTGAGTCCAATTGAGTTCAGTTTGGAATCGAGTTAGATTCTGAACTGAGTTCAGGAGATTCAGTGAAGGACTGGAGCTTGCTTGGAGACAGTCTTGTGGTGAGTAATAAGACTGACTTCCTCTCCCTTAGCTCAGGGAGGCCAATTTGGCCAAGGCCTTTAACTACTGCTTGGCTCAGCCTGAGCCAGAGCAGTTTAGATTAACTCTCTCTCTTTCTCTCTCTCTCTGTCTCTCTCTCTGTCTCTCTCTCTCTCTCTCTTTCCCTTAATTCCTTCTTTCTTTATTAATTAAAATCTCCATAAATCCCAGCTGACTTGGGTGTTTTCATATTTGGGAATTTCCCATGGCGACCACTTACTTAGATTTCAAGTCAAAACACTAAAATTATCCTTACAGTTTTTGGCATTCACAAGTACTATGGCTGGATCAAAGGGCAGACAGTCTTTTAGCACCCTTTGGGCATAGTTCCAAATTGCCCTCCAGAATAGTTGGATCAATTCACAACTCCACCAGCAATGCATTAATGTCCCAATTTTGCCACATCCCCTCCAGCATTTATTACTTTCCTTTGCTGTCATGTTAGCCAATCTGCTAGGTGTGAGGTGATACCTCAGAGTTGTTTTGATTTGCATTTATTTAATTATAAGAGATTTAGAACACTTTTTCATGTGCTTATTGATAGTTCATTATATTTGATCCTAGAGAAAGTAGGGAGCTCCAGCAGTTTATTGAGCAGGGAAGGGACATAGTTAGATCTGAACTGTAGGAGAAGCTTGGTGGAAGCTGTATGGAGGATAGAGCGGGAGATGATACAGGGAGATTTTAAAAAATCTATTGCAATAGTCCAGGAAAGAGGTAATAGATTAAGGTGTTTCCCTCCAGAGAGAAAGATAGTCATTAAGCTAAAGTGGTAGTTATGTGAGTGGTCATATAGGAGAAATTTTGAATTCCATTTTTTACTGGAAGCCTTCCCCAACCCCTCTTAGTTCTAATGCCTTCCTGCTATTAATTATTTTTTCTTTATCTTGTATATAGCTTGCTTTGTAGATTTGTTCTCATGTTATCTCCTCCATTAAATTGCAAGCTCCTGGAGGGTAGGGACTGTCTTTTGTCTCTATTTGTATCCTCAAAGCTTAGTTAGATGTTGTAGTGACTAGAGTGCTGGACCTGGCATCAGGAAGACTCTTCTTCCTGAGTTCCAAGTTGGCCTCAGATACTTAGCAGCTATGTGACCCTGGGCAAGTCACTTAACCCTGTTTGTCTCAGTTTCCTCATCTATAAAATGAACTGGAGAAGAAAATGGCAAACCACTCCAGTATCTCTGCCAAAAAAAATCCTCAAATGGGGTTATGAAGAATCAGACATGAGTGAAAAATGATTGAACAACAAAAACTTGGCATGGTACCTGGCACATAGTAGGCAATTAATAAATGTTTATTGATTGATTGTTATCTCCCCAGTTAGATCACAAACTCCTTGAAGACAGGAACTGTTTTTTGCTATATCTCTAGTGCTTAACACAATGCCTGTCACATTTTAGGTGCTTAAACATTGATTGATAGATTTTATGGAAGTAAAAACAAGATTTGGCCATTGATCGGCTATAAGGCTGGGATTAAGAGGATGATGCCGAGACCAAAAAACCCAGGTGACTGGAGGGATGTCGGTGTCCTCGATGGTAACAGAGAAGTCTGAAAGAGGGGAACATTTGGAATAGAGGAAAGGGAAGTTCTCCTTGCGTATGCTGAGCTCGAGATGCCTATTGGGTGTGTAGTTCAAGATGCCTAATAAGCAGCTGATATAGTGAGACTCAAGCTCTGGGTTGAGACCTCAATGTCTCTAAGCAGGAAGCTGGATGAATGCTGTTAACCCAGGCAGAAGTCGGGGCACAGAACAGTTTCATTCTCTTTTGGGGGGAAGGAGAAATCACAGGGTCTCCATTTCAGGTACATACGCAGCTGAGGCTGGAATCGCATCCCCAAACCCCTGAATCCTGTGGTTTGTTGGTTTGGTTTATTTGGGGAGGAAGGGGAAGAAAATTGAGACTAGAAGATGAATCGCCTGGGCCCAGACCTATAGCCCTTTCTGTGTGCAAAGCATTATCTTTCCAATGGGGCCAATTTGTCGGTGAGCAAAATCCTCGAGCTGCTGATCGGTGGCAGTTGGAGGATAGTTGGTACCCACTAATGAGGGCCCACCGTGTGTTCTTCAAGGCACTATGGCTTCTGTCTTCCATAGTGGAATGCCATAGCAGTAAGGGAATTCTCGAGGAATTCCCACAGATACAAAAGGATGAGATCTCCTGTTAGGGAGGGTTTTTTCCAAACCACATCATGAACTCTTGGAGCAAAAGCCCCTCCGATGGCAAAGGATTTAACTCTGTGGGTTGCCTTTACTGGTTTTCTCTCCTAATGGTTTTCGGGGTCTGACCTGAAGTCGGTATCCCCACATGGAAAATGAAGGCTTCCATCGAAGTACATCTTTTATAGATGTGGGGAAAGCATCGGTCCATGAGGTCTCCTTTATTACGATGGAGCCTGAGCAATTCCCCCAAATGCATTTTCAGCCTAAAGGAGCAGCAATCCATAAGTCATTAACAGGCTAATGTACATCAACAATCCGCAAATGAGTAAGCACAAGGACACCAGCTCTGTCTATGTTGACATGCCTGTCTTCATTAGGGGCTGTTAGCACAGCCAAATGGGTGTTTGTTGACCTGGCTTAGGGAGGAATTGTGGTTATGTTTAGTCTTTTGTTCCCGTGATTAATAATGTTCCCAGGGGCGCTTAACGGAGTAACAAAGTGTCTCTAACAGGTCAGGCACATAAACAGGTCATTAATTTGAGAACAAAAGTGGCAACTCAAGCTCAGTCTGGTTTGCTGATTGCTGATGGAATTTAGACACATAGAGCCAACCCTTATACCCAGTTCAAATCCAGCCTCAGATACTTATACCTTGGGTATGATCCCTTCCCCTTCTTGGCATCAGTTTTCTCAACTGGAAAATGGGAATAATGATGGCACCTATCTCTTAGGGTTGTTTGAGGATCAAATTATATATATACATGTATTATATATGATATATTACATATGTGTGTAATATATGTATGTATATATACATATGTGTATCATAGATGTACCCATTACACACACAAGTATATATGTAAATGTATGTGTAAATACATGTGTGAAAGTTCTTTGTAAATCTTAAAATGATACATTATTATTTCAACAACACAATAATAATAAATCTCATATTTATCTAGTGCTTTATGGTTTTCAAAGTGCTTTACAAACATAAGGAAAAGGGATGTTTCACAGAAGGTGGTTTCATATTGGTTGAGAAAACTTAGTCGATCTCTGTGAGTTGTCAATTACAGGGCAGCTGGGTAGCTCAGTGGATTGAGAACCAAGCCTAGAGATGGGAGTTCCTGGGTTCAAATTTGACCTCAGAGAGTGACAGAGACAGAGACAGAGAGAGACAGACAGAGAGAGGAGAGAGAGACAGAGACAGAGAGACAGAGAGAGACAGACAGAGAGACAGAGACAGAGAAACAGAGAGAGACAGACAGAGAGGAGAGAGACAGAGACAGAGAGACAGAGAGAGAAAGACAGAGAGACAGAGAGGGAGAGGTAGAGAGAGACAAAGACAGAGACAGAGAGAGAGACAGAGAGAAAAAGTGAGGAGAGGGAGAGAGAGACTACATTCTTAAGCTATAGCAATTAAAGAATATATACATAGATGTAGACTCACTCCATAGGCTACATCAAATTCAAATAGAATAAACTGTAAGGAACTTCCCAAATCATTTTGATGCCAAGGAAGCCTGGAAAGGGCAGGCTTAAGTGGGACACAAGAGGTAGCTTCAAGCTTTTGAAAGGCTGTTAGCAGGAAGAGGGATTATATATGTCTGGCCCCAGGGGCAAAGCAGGGAACAGTGGATGGAAGTTTCAGTCAGACTTAGGTTGAATTTCAGGAAAAATGAGAGCTATTCAAATACATAATGGGCTTCCTGGGGCTATAGTGGGAACCCCCTCACTAGAGAACTTCCACTAGATACTAAATGACCACTTGCTGAAGGTATCAGAAAGGACTTGGGTTCAGATCTAGACTGGACCCTACAGCTTCTGACATCCCTTCCCACTCTGGAATTCTGTGTCTGTGTGACTGAATACAATATGAATACTAACCACTAACACTGGAACTTGATCTTAGATCCCAATTCTGAAATACACATACCTCTTATATCCTATTGTAATTGGCAGTTGAGTGATACAGGAGATAGACTGCCAGGCATGGAATCAGTAAGTCCTGAATTCAAATCTGATCAAAGTCACTTATTACCTGTGAGACCCTGGACAAGTCAATTCACCACTATCTGTCTCAGTTTCCTCAAATTTATAAATTTATAAGCACAGGGACAATTCAAATCTGACCAAAGTCACTTATTACCTGTGAGACCCTGGACAAGTCAATTTATCACTATCTGCCTCAGTTTCCTCAAATTTATAAATTTATAAACACAGGGACACCAGCTAAGATTATATTAAATATCAATTGGGGCTACTAATAGCACTTACATAATCTTTATAAAGTAAGCACTATATAAATGTTAGTTATTACTATCATAGGTTAAAACCTTTCTTCCAATTGGAGATCAAAATTAGAAAGCAGAACCCTTTGGAAAATAAGCTGGGTCTAAAAGTCATTCATATGAAAGTATAGATGATGAACACTCTAGTGCAAATACTATCAACAAAGCAATGGGTTCAAATCAAGAAAACATCTAATGCCCAGTGGACTTACGCGTCGGCTATGGGGGGTGGGGGGGAGGAAAAGAAAATGATCTATGTCTTTAACGAATAATGCTTGGAAATGATCAAATAAAATATATTTAAAAAAAAAAGAAAGTATAGATGACTGATATTAGAGTTCTTAAGATAACACAATTTGTGTCAGAGGCAGGATTTAAACCATGTCACTAGGGTATAGGGCACTCAACAGGTGATTGAGTGAGTCAGTATGCCTATTGATGGGCAAAAAAAAACCACACACATGAAGGTAATGGAGCTAGAGAGTCTACTATTTTATTCAGGACTGCCCCTTAATGTGAGAAGCTTTGGCAATTGGCAAAATGTTTGTTCTTGCTGATTGATGATGAATGACGATGAGACTTAACTAGCTCTGGGATCTGGGATCTATTTATTTGTTTGTTTATTTGTTTGTTTGCAGTTATAATTAATTTGCCTTTTTTGGGGGTATGTTTTCATCTGCATTCTGATTCCAACAGTTCTTTCACTGGCCATAGCTAGCATTCTTTGTCCTAAGTCACTCAGAATTGTCCTGGGCCGTTGTACTGCTGAGAGTAGCCAAGTCTATGACCATTGACTATTCCACCATATTGCAGTTGCTGTGTACAATGTTCTCCTGGTTCTGCTTATTTCACTCTGCATCAGTTCATGAAGGTCTTTCCAGCTCTCTCTGAAATCATCCTGTTCATCATTCCTTATAGAACAATATATTCCATCATATACTAAAATTTCTTCAGCCATTCCCCTATTGGTGGACATCCCTTCCATTTCCAATTCTTTGTCACTGGGATCTATTTAGAGCTGAAATTGTACTTAGGGATCATCTAAATAAATCCCTTTGGTTTACAGAAATGGAAATGGAGGCCTAGAGAGATTAAGTAAATGACTGTTCCAAGGATAGATAGATAGACAGACAGACGGACAGATGGATAGATAGATAGATAGATAGATAGATAGATAGATAGATAGATAGATAGATAGATAGACAGACAGACAGACAGACAGACAGACAGACAGACAGACAGACAGATAGATAGATAGATAGATAGATAGATAGATAGATAGATAGATAGATAGATAGATAGAATGTGTCAGAGGCAGGATTTAAATTCATGTCACAAAATCGTAGGATTTGGAGCCCAAAGGAACCCAGAAATCAAGTTTTTCAGTCCTTCATTTTACAAATGAGGACATTGAGGCATAGCAGCTAAAATGATTGGTCCCATGTCACAGGAGTAGTTAATGGCAAAACATATTTAAACCCAGGCCCTCTGTGGGGTGTGATCCAAAGGAGCTTTAACATTGGACTCAAAATATCAGATCTAAACCCTGCCTCTGAGAAACTTTGAACCAATCCACCTCCACGAGCCCCAGAGTTCTCAGCTGTAAAACGAAGAGTTAGACTCATTCATAGGTGAGATCCCTTCCCAGTTCTATATCAATGATCCCTCTGAGTCCCAATCACACACTCTCCTATATCCCTGACCTTTTCCCCTTCTCCCCACATTCCAGACTCCAGGGCCTGGCCCCACATCTTATACTCCTTGAAAGTTGCAGAGCCACATCCCACATTCCCCTCTGCCACCCCTACCCCACCCTTCAACCCCCCAAATCCCTGGAAATGAGCCTTGCATGTATCTCTTGGGTCCTGGGAGAGCTAAGAAGATCCTTTTACAGAGCCTTCCGTGGCCCCTGGATGAAAGGGATTGTACTGAGTATTCACATTTCTTTCTTGCTAAGAATGTCCATTTTTTCCTTTCAGCACGTTCCTCATTTCAATCATTCGTATTCCTTTCCAGACCCCAGGAGCCAGAAATAAACACACTCAGACTTCGCATTAATGTAAATAACCATCAGCTTTATTGAACCCATCTGCTCCGGCTGTTGGTCGAAATCAGAGCTTTGCAGATTTTTTTCCACTGAAGACCCCTTTGGCATTCACTGAAATTTAGCTGTCCTCTTCCCTGCCACACACACACACACACACACACACACCATGACTCATCTGTACTTCTGATCCCAAAGCACAGCCTTATTCCCTTTTTTGCCTACAGAAGGCATCTCTTGGAGTCTGCAGGCTCCTTGGGTGCTTCTCCTCATTGTCCTCACAGGGACCTCCTCTTTTCCACTTCAAATGATACCCTAATCTTCCTGCCTCCTGAATTCTCGGAGCCCAGATCCACTGATTTCTAATCAAACATAAATGGTACCAATGCCCAAATCCACTGGTCAGGTCCAAGACAATGAACACTGGTGACAGTAAAACCATGCCCAGTCCTTCTCCAGCATCATTTGACACATCACAGCCACTTAAGTCAGCACTTAAACCCTTCCTGGCTTCCCAGACCAGTGGCAGTCTCTACAGATTCAAAGATGGTCAAAAACCAGGCTTGCCCTCAAGAAGCCTACGTTCAGAAGAGTTAGATAACATACAAAACTGTAGGGACGGACACCAGCAAAGAGTGTGTGCCAGGTAATATCAGAGGGAGGGAGAGAAAAGAAAGCCCTCTTGCAGAAGGCAGAAATTGGAGCTGAATTCTGCAGGAAGTCAGAGTAGCAAGGAGGTGAGGTGAGAGGTAAGAAAGGAGACTCCTTTCTAATAATGCTTTGTACATATTTGTGATCTCCCTACTACTGGGTCAAGGAAGGGGAGGAGGAATAACTGTTTCCTTTCATTAAGGAAATGTCTATGCCTGTGTGCACATTATGCTAGCAGAAAGTTCATTGATGTGGAGTTCATGGATGGATTTCCTGGGAACCATGACCTTGGCTGGGGGAAAAAATTAGATCTTTACTTGTATGAACCTATAATTGCAATTTCGCATTTGTGTCTCTTATGAATCCTTTCCAGTCATTCTAAAGAGTCCATAGTCTTCAAAAGATGGCCAGAGGGGGCCATGATACAAAGAAAAACATGGGCTAGGAAAAAAGGAAACAAAGGAAAAAGGGGGCATTTTCCTGGCTCTCCAAGTACTTAGAAATAGCACTGCTGGGTTTCTACCCCAAAGAGATAATGGAGAAAAAGACATGTACAAGAATATTCATAGCTGCGCTCTTTGTGGTGGCAAAAAACTGGAAAACGAGGGGGTGTCCCTCAAATGGGGAATGGATGAACAAATTGTGGTATTTGTTGGTGATGGAATACTATTGTAGTATAAGGAATGATGAACTGGAGGAATTCCGTGTGAACTGGAACAACCTCCAGGAAGTGATGCATAGCGAAAGGAGCAGAACCAGGAAAACATTATACACAGAGAGATACACTGTGGTACAATCAAATGTAATGGACTTCTCTACCAGCAGCAATGCAATGTTCCAGGAAAATTCTGAGGGACTTATGAGAAAGAACACTATCCACATCCAGAGAAAGAACTGTGGGAGCAGAAACACTGAAGATAAAAAATTGCTAGATCACATATGTCAATGGGGATATGATTGAGGATATAAACCCTAAATGATCACCCTAGTGCAAATATCAATAATATGGAAATAGATCTGGACCAAAGACATATGTAAAACCCAGTAGAATTGTGTGTCGGATATGGGAAGGGGTTGGGGGAGGAAGGGAAAGAACATGATTTTTATAATCCTGGAAAAGTGCTCTAAATTAACCAATTAAATAACATTTCTAAAAAAAGAAATAGAGATAGCTAAGAGGTGCTGTGAATAGAGAGCAGGGGCCTAAGGTTAGAAAGATTATGAGTTCAAATCCAGGTTCAGACACTTACTAACTATGTGACCCTGAGCAAATCACTTCACTTGTTTCTGGCTCAGGCTTCTCAGCTGTGAAATTGGGATAAAAATAGTACCTACCTCCCAATTGCACAGCTGAGGAAAGAAAGAACTATATCATGAAACCCAGTCATAGATAAAAGGAATGATTTAATACATCAAACAATGAATCAAAAAGTATTTATTAAGCATATGCTAGATGCTAAGTGATACATATACAAAGACTAAAGTAGAAATATTCCTTCCCTAAAAGAGCTTATTTATGACCATCAGTCTGGTTTCCTGGGTCTGTTTTTTCAGTTATATTCCCCACATTAGTATGTGCCAGACGACAATATTCTACATTATATAATGTTTTATTACAAATTGTTGGAGGTCTTAAGGTTCAGAAGAAACCAAAGGGCTTGGACAGCGACA